>NW_026099575.1:15173063-15184991 GCF_025091365.1 Daktulosphaira vitifoliae | reverse complement strand
AATTTAAGATATATATAAAAGTGTCAGACCTTCCGGAACATTTTCAAAAGTTAAGTTGAAAAAGTTAATTTTTTGTGAAAAAGTTGTCTTTTTAAATCCCCCCCTGTGGGCAGATAAAGGGTCAAATTTACAAAAAAAATATACCAAATGATAAGTAAAGACATCAAGCATCTATAAAAAATATATATTCATATGTTCATTTTTGAAAAAGTTACAGCAGTTTTTAGTAAAAAAAATTGAAAAAATTTCGAAAATTAGCGATTTTTAAATTTGTAATTTTTTTGGAGGTTTCTCCCATTTACGGGGAACGAGGGAAATTTTTTCAATTTTGAAGGGTAATGTCTTCGACTAGATACGATTTGTGATCTTTTGACGTAACGTTGAAAGAAATCTGTTTGGTGAGAGCTGAGAAAAAGTGGTAACAGACACAAAAAAAAAACACATCTTAGTAAAACCAATACCTTTTCAGCTTCGCATCGAAGCTAATAACAATGGCTTCAAAATGCAGAATATTATTTTAGAAAACGCCATTATTTATGGAAGCATATTTTTGTGATATTTTCTATATTTCTAAAATTGAGATGGTTTTTCAATGTTTGGCAAGGTTCAACTAGATTGAAATCGAGTTTTTTTGGCGTATTGACCATAAAAATTGGCTCAGTGAGACCTTAGAATTTTTAGGGACAGACATAAAAAAAAGCACTTATCACAAATCTAATACCTTATTAACTTCGCATTGAAGCTAAAATTAAAAATCTTAAGTGTTTTGTTTAAAAATGAAACTTAAATAAAAGTAATGAGGGTTATTATAACTTACGTCTATATCACTATTATATTCATAATTTTCTATAAACAATACCATCAAGTCTTTAACTTCTAAAAAATTTAAATTGATTTTAAGTTTAATCTTTTTTATGATTTATTTATTTACAAAATATAATATTGTTCTAAAAGATTTTTGATTATACAAAATTTTATTTTTTTGTAAACCAAATATTATTTTCAACATTAATTAATGTGAATATAACTTAATGTGTAAAAAGAAATCTATAGTGATGCATAAATTCTACTCAGCTCATAAATACACGTTTTATAACATTTAATCAACAGATTCAGAGGAAAGCTATCTTTATTTTGCTTTCGTCCGTTAATGCACAAATCTTTATTTATTGTTTAACAGAGGGTTATTAATATTTATATGAATAAATTTTATTTATACTTACGTTTATATAAAAGTTTATTTCTTCCGTATTTATTTATTAGTCCTACTGCTATATTTGTTGTTATGCGATTCATTTTTTTATAACACTTATTGAATCTATTTAAAATTATCTCAATATTTCGAAGGGTTTTACATTTTTTAATTACTAAAGATTTGAAGTCAACCATCTTATTATCTAAAAATTCGAAATTTTTTCTTATTTTAGAAAATTGTATATTCTTATTTTAAACAAATAAAAATCAGTCTACTGTAGTTTTAACCCAAGAAAAATTGTTTTAATTTATCATTTACTCTTTTTTACTGTCAAATAATTAAAAATTTTTGCTTATTACCTCGATCATAATGATTTATAATATTAAGTATTTCTGAATCATCTTGACATTTATTTTTATTGATTTCTTTTGCTTTAGAAACCGTAATCTTCCCGTTATTATTTGCATGTTCTCCGAAAGATTCTAGAAGGTACTTTTCTGTAGTATTCGTAATTGGAGTAACACTGGAAGTCTAAAAATATACATAAACCCAAACTGTTTAAAATAATAATTTATTTCAATGTTATTTAAACAAATATCAGTGAATAAGTTAGTGATTATTCATAACTATAATAATAAGAAGAGTAATTATAATTATAATATTAGGTATAGCTCGTACTGATACTTAAAACGCATACTCCGCCCGCGCTATATACTCACTATATATGTAATAAAGGAAATTGTAAATCAATGAGTGTGTCTGGTAGAGAGCACCTTTAACAGAGACCAGTTGTCACAAATACTGTTGAGTACATCATATTGCGTGACAAATGATCTCTAGCGTCTTCGCTTACCTAGTCCTCACTAACCCAGCACGACAAATCGTCAGTCTACGCGTCAATTGTCAGTCGTGATCAGGTCACCGTCGTAAGTCAGTCAGTGAATGTTTTTGTGCGTCATCCTTTTATAGCAGGCGCCTGTGCTTGGCCGGTCAATTGTTTGGCTGTTGTACGCCATTTGTGTTATTGCACATCAGTGTTCAAGTTCTTAAAGTTCCAGTGCCCTTGCACGCTTTCAGTGATAGGACCCTGACCATCACTGGAGAACTTTACCGCTGTCCGATTCCGACCGCCATTGCGTGTCCTGCACTTAGACTCTGACCCTTAATAATCAGACATGCAAATGATACACCACCGTCATGGTTTCTATCCTCGTTCTGTGCCCGTCTGTGTTTACACACAGCCATTGTCGTATATTAATGACATTGGTCCTAAACCTAGTCATTGATCACACTATCGTTTACAGTCCAATACTCATCATGATCGAGGACTAATAATTGAGTTAAATCATGATTTTTCGATTTTGATAATATGTTTATTTTACTATTATGTTTTATGCAACCAGTCCTATATCGATCGTAAACTGACTTGAACAACTAGAAGTCCTATGATCTAGTTACCTCATACAAAATAAAGTACTCTTCTTAAATTTGCTATCGATTTATCGAAAATTTTGTAAGGAAAGAGCAAAAAACCGGTTATTTTGAATTTTTGAAAAATTATCTAATTATTAAAATTATAGGTTGATATCAACTTTTGAAGTAATACTTTGAAAAGTGCTAATACTTTTAAACATCCCTATAACAAAATTGTTTTATTTTTATTATAAATGAACATCCGCATTTGGGTCCAAAGGATTAAAATTACTATTTATATAAATATAAATAGTACTTTTCTTAATAAAAATATAATGATCCATACATTTTTTAAGAAGTTAAAATAAAAAAATGAATTTTTTTACAAAAATCGTATTTTTTTTATTAACTTTGATGTCCTTTTTCTCCGTGAAGACAAAATAAAGTCCGAAATTATTTTTTTTTCATAACAAATTATATTACATTAGCTTTAATTTAAGATTTACATAAAAGAGTGAGTACTTTCGGAACACTCAAAACTTAAGTTGAAAAAGTCAATTTTTTGTGAAAAAGTTGAAATTTTCAATCCCTCCCTGTTGGCAAGTAAAGGGTCACATTTGTAAAAAAAGTATACAAAAAGAAAGATAAATAGTTCATGATTCAATTTTTTTTTTTAAACTGCCATAACTTATTAAAAAATGACTAAATCAATGTAACTTTTTTTTTTTTTATAAAAACATAAGGTATTTATCTATCATTTTGTACATTTTTTTTATAAATGTGACCCTTTATCTGCCCACAAAGGGGGATTCAAAATTACATCTTTTCTCAAAAAATTAACTTTTGAAAGTGTTCCAGGAACTTTTATATTTATTCATATATTACACTTATAAATCACAAAACTTGTAATCAGAACATAAATAAGGAAATAGGAGATCATGTAGCTTATGGAATAATCCATTAATTTTTTAAAATTAAACATTGTCTACAGATTTGAATCGAAGCTTTTTTATGATATTTATTTTAATCACTGTCAGATATCATCTATACTGGACCCAAATATGCCACGTTCCCACTGTGCTGAGTTTTTTTTAATTTATGTGCTTAACATATGCTTTAATTTAAGATATTTTTAAAAAACACAGTATTTTCCGAACATTTTCAAAATTTAAATTGAAAAAGTTTTATCTAATTAGATTTTTTTTTATCTATGCTAAATACTACCTATATGGAACAAAAAATTTGTATCCAATTGAAAATTGAGAAATAAATATCACAAAACAAAGAAAATATACTTATTATTATTTTAGAAGAAAAATAGTAGTAAATGCTAAATCAATCTCCCTCTATAGTTTCACTTGACTTAGCATATTACATTTACCAGATATTTTTATTTTACAAAATAAAAAAAATGCCTAACCTTTTTAGTAGTAGATCTTGCTAATGCACATGTATAGTGTAAAAATAAAACAATAAATGTATAAATTTTCATATTGAAATTTAATTTTACAATAATGTTTAATTCTTATAAAAATTAAAAAACGTGAAGTATGAAAAACTAATTTGTTATATTAAATAGATTCAAATAAATTACTTTATATAACTCAATATGTTTGAAGAAGTTAACCAGTTGTTAAAACAATACATAGAACAATTTGCAAAATATAAACATTTTAAACCATAAAATAATGAGTACCATGAAATAAATTATTTTAAGTCTTTGTTTAATTAGGTGATTTTTTTTTTATTTATTATTTGAGCTACCCATTTCTAAAAAATAATAATATTGTAGTTGAAAATTGATTATTATATTAAATGTAGTATTAAATAATTTTTAATCCTCTTCTTAATAAAAAAAAAAAAATTTATTTATTAAATTTAATAATGCGTAATCAACGCTCACTTCGACTGTTATTATGACAAACTATTAATTTTGACAAGAGAATCTAAAAATACTTGTTAAAAAAATTAATCGTTTAAAAATAGAAATCGGTACAGTCAAGACCCAACACAGTGGAGAACCAACATACAAGGAGTAATTAAACATCATAATCTGGCAATGATTAAAAAAAGTGAAAGTTTATTAAAAAAGTATTCACAGAGTATTTAGAAATGTGCTTTGCTTAAGTATGACTATCAGTCATATATAATTATCAAAACTATGTAAATAAAAAAACGGTAGCACAGTGGGGTCGCGGCAATGTGAGCGTGGCATAGTTGGAACAAATATAGATGATATTTGACAGTAATTAAAATCACTATCTACTCGCTAGAGGTAGAGGTCATTTTGGAGATGAATAGAAGAAAAACTCAATTTGAGTGGAAATTTAGGGGAATATTAAGGTGTTATTTATTTCTGTTTTTGGACACTTCAGGGGGTTATTAAAAAAACAATTTTAGAGATAAAAAAAAGAAAAATGGGTCCTATTTTACACCCCTCAGGACACCTATTTATGTATTACTAGAGTTTAAAAAAATTTACATTCTGTACATCAATGGTGAACACTTATTAGGATTCGATATTAAACCGAATCATATTAAATTATGAAAGATATTACATCTACGGGTGTAACTCCAATTGAACTATTAATTCAAACATCTAACAAACTAAATAAAATTTAAACAATAACTTACAGAAAATTTCTATCAAAAATTATTTATTAATATTAATTTATAAATATTTATTATTTATTGTAAAGATTTATTATTGTTTTCGTTATTTCATATTCTTTACATTAAACATTTTTTTAATCCATATATTAAAAGAAAACGGTAGCACAGTGAGGTCAAGGCACAGTATGAGCGTGGCATAGTTGGGACTAGTATAGATGATATCTGACTGAGATTAAAATTACTATCATAACGCTTCAATGCAAATCTGTAGATTATGTTTAATTTTAAGAAATGTTAATTAATTTCATTAATTATGGAGAACGAGGGCAAAACTTTTAATTTTTGAAGGTAATATCTTCAACTAGTGACAATTTGTGATTTTTTGACATATCGTTAAGAAAAATCGGTTCAGTGAGAGCTGAGAAAAAGTAGTGACAGATACACACACAAAAAAAAAAATTAATAAATAAATAAACACAAAAAATACCTCTAGTTGTGTCATTTGACGGTATTTTTATTTAATACTCCTCTACATTTAAATTTTATAGTTTTAAATTTTTTTTTATTTATTATTTATTTTTTATATTTGTGTAAATATTATTTATAAAATCTTTTTTGAATTATAATCATTTGTTATAAGCAATTCAACAAGATATAAAATCGTTTATAAATTAAAAAAAAAATCACTTTTAATTATTATGTGTTGCTTTTTCTTAGGATATCACAAAAGCACACATTTCCTTATCATGAAAGGTTATTAAATTTAATATAAGATAAATTGAAAGATTATATGATGCAGTATCGTAATGGTTGAGGAATCTTGTTACTTTCAGGCTACTCATAGTACGAGATGATCGGCTCATTGAAATTTATCATTGTCAGATATCAGCTTTACTGAAGTCCGCTATCCAGACCTCCAATATTATTAAAAAAACCTTTTTCATTCGGGTCGCAACGACTGTAATAGGTTTTTTTATTTAAATAATTTAATTATAGTGGTGTAGTATCGAGTCTATAAAAAAGCAGTGCCAGATGCCTGAATTGTGTAAAATATAAAAGAAATTATTATAGAATCTTTAAACTAATTAAAAGTTAACTATTTATCTGCTGAATTTAGATTTGTTAGAAAATATGGGACCACCCTTTATGTATAAGAGAAATATTGTAAATAAATAATTTTCCATTATTCTTAAAAAAATGCATTTATTTTAATTTTACTGTTTTTCATTATGTTATCGAAATATTCAGAAATAATATTTGTTTTTTAAAATTTTAGTGTTAAAATATGGTTTTTTTAGCAAACAGTTGTTTTCAACAAAAGCTTCATTGCGTTATTTATTTTTCATATTGTTTACTGATATATGAATATTGTTGTCATGTATTTTTGAAGTTACTAGAATTATTTTCAAACAATATATTTTATCATTCTAAACAGAATGATTATATATGATGATATATATATATATATATATATATGATGATTTATATTGATATAATTCAAGGACAGTATTAGTAATTCTTGCAATAGTTGTGTGCAGAGCTCTTTATAAATCTATTAAAGAGACTCCCTATAGTTTTTTGTTATAAAATTACCAGCATACTTAGTATTTTTTTTTCTTATTAGTTGATAATGCATTTCGTTATGACATAAGTTCATTGAGATACACAATTTTTTTTAACATATATTTTAGAATAACTATAAGTGTCGCAATATCAACACATGGCGTCCAAAATTTTATTTATGCAATTTTCTATGTAAGATTCATCATTGTATATAATTAAATATCATTCTTCTTTTTATAATTAAAAAAAAAAGTATTATCCTCGTACTTAGTATTTGGAAGTTACTTTTTAAATCTACCCTTAGAAATAATTTTTCTTAAAATAAACTTGATATTTACAATGATTTAGGATAATAATTAATTTGAAATTGGATGATATTGTAGATTCACAAGTGAGTGACCGCCTATAGTAGGGCTTGATACTGTGAAAATTTGTAAGTCTACTTTTTCTCAATATCATTTTTATTCAAATAGATAAATTATATTTTAAATTAAATATGATATCAATATTTTGATTTAATTTCAAAGTGATTACCAAAAATGTGATTACTTAGTTATGGTATAGTGAAAACTTAAATTATTTCTAGAATGTATTTTTATTAAATCAGTGAAAAAATTTAATATACAATTATTATTAATCCAAGTGAAATAGTTAACAATACTTAATCTACTGTATCAAGTACATTTAAAGTATTAAAAGTTATCAAATCGTGTCTTATAAAATTATTCTTATTTTTATCTGTCTCTTTTTTGTGATCCTCATACAGACTCTCATACGTAAGTAACAAATGCTTCAGATCTAAAAAAAAAAAGATAGCAACAATTAAGTGAATTAAAGATACAAAATATAAATAAATCATTAAAATATTAAAACTTTTTGTTAAAGAATTATAACGTACAACATTAAAAAGTATATCATGAATGAATAATTAGTGATAATCATTGGTCAATAGTTAACTAAGATAACATCGATAACTAAGGAGACAAAATTTGTTAGTCCTCTATTTCTTAATATCATTTTTATTCTATTAGATAAATACTAGTTAGACTTTCCATTATGCAGAAAAATTTAACTTAAGTATTACAATAAACATGTCTTTGTTTCGCATGAAAGCTGAGAAGGTATTAATTTTAGTAATATGTTTTTTTTGTGTCTGTTATTAATTATACTCAGCTCTCAAACTTAACATTTGAAAATATAAAAAAACTGCGTTCTCCAAACATATGTCAAATTAAAGCTTATGTTAGGTACTATAAGTTAAAAAACAATTTGTCTTGACGACTTGTGTTGTCGTAGTTCAGTAAAATGTTCGATTTTATATTTCATATTTGATTTACCCCTTTCCTCCGATATTATTTTTTTAATCGGATCGTTTACCTTTTAAATTTTTAAAAATTCAATAGTAATTTATTGAAAATCATTTTCATACTACATTTAATTATTATAATAAATATATAATCAAGTTTTATACTTATAAACCATAAAACTTGTAATCAAGATATAATTAAGGAAATTGGAGTTCATGTTGCTTCTGGATTAATTTAATAACTCCTTCTAAAAAATAAACACTATCAAAAGATTTGGTTCGAAATTTTTTTATGATAGTGTTTTTAATCACTATCAGATATAATCTATTCTTATCTACATTGTGCCTCAACCCTTCTATGCTGGTATTTTTAAACTATATTTTGTATATCTTTTAGATGTAGTAAAACCTTGTGAATATTAGTTATGCCATTTAAAAAGCCAATATTCATTGAATACAAACTAATAAAATTGTAAAGACAACAGGATAAGCAAGTGTAATTAACAGTATGAGTAAGATTCAAAAAAAACATGAATGCGGCGGGAAAACGGTTTGATTACAGACGTCCCCATCACGGGCACTCTTAAGCGTAAATTGTGTATTATGTTCTTTTGTGTTGACAGGTTTGGAGGCTGCTCCTTTAGCGGATCTTTAGTTTGATATTTGATTGTGCTAATCAGTGATACTCTAACGGGAAGACTCGAGAAGAGTCAGGAAAAATGTTTTGACGAAAAATATTCATTATTAAATTAATGTCTGTGTATTCGTGCAAACTGTCATACGACATAAATGGGGCCCAATTTGGGGTTCATATCGACGACCCTTCGAGGTTTTCCTTTCCATGGGTCTGATATTTGTGCGTGTGTGTAATTTTCACGACAATAAGATGATTCGTTTGTCACAACAGTACAACATAATTAAGGATTATTTGAAATCTTATTCTAATGAACACAAAGGTTAGTACAAATTTTTTTTAATTTTGTAGTTATAATATTTTGTGATTTAATAATGTTCTAAGGGAGCGAACATTTGTGTGTATGTGTAATAATTTAATATGGCAGTATTAGTAAAATTGAAGAAATAGAACAAGAGTTAAAAGAAATATCTGAAGCCAGTATTAATTCGGGATCAGACATATTTATTTTCGACATTATGTTTTCCGATTAGAAACTCATAAATATTTTACACGTTGGTATATCATAATTGACTGACTTATTAAATAAACTGACCATAGAAACAAAAATCACTTGCATATTTTTAAAATATCGAAGTCATGGAGTCCTATAACGAATATTTTATAATTTATCCAAAATCTTTAATTAAACTAACAATCAATATCTATTTTTA
This sequence comes from Daktulosphaira vitifoliae, assembly GCF_025091365.1. Lineage (NCBI taxonomy): Eukaryota > Metazoa > Arthropoda > Insecta > Hemiptera > Phylloxeridae > Daktulosphaira > Daktulosphaira vitifoliae. The sequence goes on along the minus strand of NW_026099575.1, from coordinate 15,175,554 downwards.
TTTTATAAGAAAAAAAAATGTTTATAATAGCAATAATAAATAAATACAAAGTAATCTTTCTCATATTCTAATTTAATTACTCACAAATAAGAATTTATTATGAACATTAATGGGGGACTCATAATCTTAAGATAAATAAAATTAGTGAAATATATTTATTGAAAAAAGACAATCTATAAATTTATCTACGAATAAAAACTTAAACGAATGAGGGAATGTTTACGACCTAAGAATAGGGCTAGTTAGATATTCTAAAGCGCAACTTAAATAATCAGACTTCAAACCTAACTTAAGCTAAACTGAAACAGAGTAAGTTTTTCAAGACTATTTTAATAATAAACTTAACAATCTAGAGAATAATGTAGAACTAAGTGTAAAATGTGAATTTGACAATATAAGTGAAAGATGATTAAAAATCCTCATTAAAGAAATTAATCATTCTTACACAAAACACTAACGATATAATAAAGCCGGATCATTTTTATAGTAATATTAAAAGTGGTTTGTCCAACAACCAAGATAATATAAAAGATAAAAATAAAGAAAACCTTTATGGCAAAATAGACGGTTTAAATAAAACAATAAATTCAGATATTACAAATATGGAATCCAACTTGTTACGAACCCCTAAATTACTGTATTATTTTATTTTTAATATATTAATAATTTTGTTAATTTTAAGAACGTCAGGTTGTTGGTGTTCGCCTGGGTCGAATATAATAGTCAGAACGCAAACCGTCGTCGAGGACCCACCGGCCGTCATACCGAAGGGAGCCAACGAGACGGAGAAAAAAAGGAAGAAGAAGAAAAAGCGGCCTGCTGTCCCAGGTCCTGCCTCCGATCTAGTCATCGCGCCTACCCAGACGCAGACTGACAGGAGGGTGGCGAACCGTGCAAACTATGCAGGGTCTGTAGAAGGGGATGCGGGAGCTGCTCCCACTGAACCGCTGTGGACCCAAGTCGTAGGACGGAAAACAAGAATAAAGAAGAAGGAGGATACGGCGGCCGGGCCCAAACTTCCACCTACGATGAGAAACCAGAAAGCAGCAAAGCTGCGGTCAAAAGTGCCTCACAGCCTCTGTGCGGATCGGCCCCCTAAGGGAAGGTCAGAAGTATGCCACGATAATGGGCATAGCCATAGCTGTGGTTGACTTCCAGGCCCTGGGCATTCAGTGTCCGGGACCCGTAGAACACAGATGGGGGCCGTCCTCTTGAAGTTCCGGGGGTCAGCTGAACAAGCGGATCTTCTGGCGGTCAGTTTGAGGAGATGGACGTGCGGGTGCACTGTCCTTCGATGACTTGCACCGTCCTCCTTCTGGACGTGGAGTAGTAGCAGGAGGAGCAAGACGTGCACCGAGCACTGAGCGCCGCCCTGAAGTCTCCGGACGGAGAATTGCCGCCGCAAGTGGGACCACTCACGGTCCGCACGAACATCGGCGGAAAAGGGCGGTTGCGAGGTGCGAGGTGCCCCTCAAAATGGCTCATCGCCTGGTAGCCATAGGCCGAGTCTGGGTTGGGTGGACGTCCTGTAGGCTGAGGATTCTTATCGCGTTCAACGCGGTGCTCCGCGTTCCGCTGCCACGGGGTACACGTGTAATCTGCTACGCGGACGACACGCTCGTGGTGGCGGAAGGCACTTCGGCGGAGGAGGCTGGTTTCCAGGCAAACGGTGCGCTTTGCGCCGTCACTGACTTGATCCAGCAGGAGGGGACCGGCTTGTGCCTAGCGCTGGACAAAACCGAAGCGGTTTTGTTTACGCGAAAGTACAAGTACGTTCCTCCTAGGCTCACCGTACTGGGGACTGATGTCCCGCTGAAGCGGACCATGAGCTATCTGGGCCTGCTCATCGACGATAGGTTGATGTTCGGGCCGCACATCGAACGTGCGGCCCAGCGGGCTCAGAAGGTCATGGACCGCCTGGCGGGACTGATGCCGAATATCGGGGGACCGAGGGAACATCGACGCCGACTGTTAGTTAGCGTCGTCCACTCGGTCCTCCTTTACGGGTCCCCGGTCTGGGCGAGTATACTGGAGTACTCGCCCAAGAACGTAGAAGCGTTGAACCGAGTCCAGAGAAGGGTCGCTCTCCGGACGGTGTGTGCATACCGCACCGTATCCGGCGTGGCGGCCAGGATCCTGGCTTCTCTGCCGCCCGCGGACCTGTTGGCCGTCGAACGCGCCAACGGATACGAGCTCCGGAAGAGTACCGGTCAGCTGCTTCGTGCGGAGGACCGGCTTCAACTCCGAAGCGTAACCGTGTCCAGTTGGCGCCAGCGACTGGCCGACGAGGAATCCGCGGGAGCGTGGACTAGGTCCCTCATCGGACCCAGCCGGCTCGACAGGTGGATTGGCCGGACTCACGGGGAAATGACATACCGTCTGACCCAGGTGATGTCCGGTCACGGCTGCTTCAACGAATACCTTCACGGTATTCGGAAGGCAGCCGCGCCGACGTGCGATCACTGTCGGGATCGCCCGGGAGAAGCGGACA
>NW_026099575.1:15168700-15172013 GCF_025091365.1 Daktulosphaira vitifoliae | reverse complement strand
AAAATAGTATTTCCCATAAAAAAATTATATTGATCAATACACTTTTCAATAAGTTATAGCATTATAATGTTAAAAATGTAAAAAATAAAATTGAGAATTTTCACACAATAATAGCATTTGGTAGCCATTTTCACCTTGAAGATAAAATAAAGTCCGAAATTTTTTTTTTTGCATAATAAAGTAAATTAACTTAGCTTTGATTTATGATATATATAAAAGTGTCAGACTTTCCGGAACACTTTCAAAATTTAAGTTGAAAAAGTCAAATTTTTGTGAAAAAGTTGTCATTTTGAATCCCCCCCTGTAGGCAGGTAAAAAGTCAGATTTATAAAAAAAATATACCAAATGATAGGTAAAGACATCATGCATCTACAAAAAAAAGAATTATATTGATCCATACATCTTTCGAGAAGTTATAGCATTATAAAGTTAAAAATATAAAAAAGAATTTTTTTACAAAAATCGTATTTTTTTTATTAAGTTTAATGTCTGTTTTCACCATGAAGATAAAATAAAGTCCGAAATTTTTTTTTACCATTATAAAGTATATTACATTAGCTTTAATTTAAGATATATATAAAAGTGTCAGACCTTCCGGAACACTTTCAAAAGTTACGTTGAAAAAGTTCTACTTTCTATATGCATTTTTATGTTTTGAATCCCCCCTGTATTTAGGGAAATGGTCCGATTTAAAAAAACAGTATGTCGAATGAAAGATCTATATAAATACTACTTCTCATAAAAAAATTGTAATGATTCATACATTTTTCAAAAAGTTATAGCATAATAAAGTTAAAAATGGAAAATACAAAATCGAAAATTTTCACACAAAAATAGCATTCGGTAGCCATTTTCACCATGAAGATAAGATAAAGTCCGAAATTTTTTTTTACCATAATAAAGTATATTACATTAGCTTTAATTTCAGATATATATATAAGTGTTAGTATTTCTGAAACACTTACAAAAGTTAAGTTGAAAAAGTTCTACTTTCTATATGCATTTTTTAGATTTGAACCCACCTCGTATTTGTAATTTTTTGCGAAAAAGTTGAATCCCCTTCTGTGGGTAGGTAAAGGGTCTAATATATAAAAAAAATATAACAATTGAAAGGTAATGATATCATGCATCTTTACAAAAAAAATTATATTGATTTGATCAATTTTAAAAAAGTTATGGCAGTTTTAAGTAAAAAAAATTGAAATAATTTCGAAAATTAGTGATTTTTAAATTTGAAATTTTTTTGGAGACTCCCCCCATTTACGGCGAACGAACAAAATTTTTTCAAATTTTGAGGGTAAGGTCTTTAACTAGATACGATTTATGATCTTTTGACGTATCGCTGAAAGAAATCGGTTCGGGGAGAGCTGAAAAAAATTGGTAACAGAAAAAAAAAAAAAAAAAAAATCATAGTAAAATTAATTTCTTCTGTGCTTCGCATTGTAGCTAAAAAACTTATGAAACTAAGTTATTATCCACGTAAAAACCTTGGAATAATGGGATAGTAAATTTACAGAGACATATAAATATATCACTGGATATTGTATTTTTATATTATTCTACAAATAAAACGTAACTACAAAAGTTCCAAGCAAAATTAAAAAAATGAATTTTATAACTTACCGTTAAATCGAACTTTAGTTTCAGTGGTAACATTCATCAATTCGATTGCGTCATTTTTACTAATAAAACCGGAATTAATTTTCATAGTACTTCTTTTTTCCTTTACAGATTTATTATTATTTTTTCTTATTTCTTCTTTTTTACTTATAGCTCGCATACCAATGGTAATAAACTATAAAAAATGTCATTTTTACTTATAAAGTATAAATTTCACATAAGCAATATGTTCCAACTTATTAAGTTAATACTTGTATATATTGTTGATTTTTCTTTTTAGCATTCAATACAATATATTAATATAGCTTAAAAATTAGTAATAAAAAATAACAATTAAGCTAAAAAGAGAAAATTACATTTCGTTATTCAGGATTATCTACATGATTAAATTAAAAAATAAATATATACATTGTTGGTGTTACAATAAATGTAGTTAAATTAAAAAACCAGCTTCATGAATAACAGAAATAACTAGTGAAATTACAAGATACTCCATCTAAATTTAATACTTTTACATATTGTTGATTAATCAATATTTATTTTTTAATAGTTATATCTTTTTCAAATTACATTAAAAAATTTTCTTATTAAATATTTTACAGATGTTTTCATTCATTTTTAACTTTTCTTTTAATAATCTCTATGATAATTGATAATTGCTGTTTATTTGATGCAGAACTTCGTTTAACGACATTAGATGTTACATTATATATTATTGAAAAAAAAATACCACTAGTAGAATTAGCGTATGTCATCCTCACCATTATTTATGGTATTAAAAAATACTCAAAATAGTGGTTGATAATACTAGAAAAAATAAAATTTATCATATTTCTAGCATACTGTCATTAAATTTATTTTTATTTTATTCAATTAAATAAAATAATTATTTTATGAACATACGTTATTTAAGTAAAACCACATAGTTAGATTATTTTTTCTTCAGTTGAAAAGTAAAAATCTCAAGAGGACGTTATACTAAAATGAGAACGGAATAACGCTCCAGAGATGGCGTCGTGCGCAGTATCGGCGGCGGCTGTTAACCACGCCCATATTCTATACCGTTTTTATACGAGCAGTTGTCGCTTTGAAACAACACATTCTATCTGTGAACGCTTTTTGTGCACGTCGCTTATACGTAAGCTTTTGCACGCTAATAGTTTAGAACTACAATAGACTTTTATTACCTATCTTCGCGCATTAAAGGAATAATTTCAGCCGAGTAACGTTTTTTCCTAATTTAAAGTCACACGAATGAACTATGCTCACATTAGTTCACCGAACCTGAACCATAGTATATTCACTTGTCTGTTCATGTACATTTTATACATACGCAATCTGATTGGGGTAAAGGGCCTACTGAGATATGTTACTGTATACATAGAATTATAACATTACTTCTAAATTTGTTCTTTTTTGATAACTATATATATAGTATCATTAAAATTTGTTTATTCCGATATGNTATAGTATCATTAAAATTTGTTTATTCCGATATGCTTTCTGTTATAAAGTAATCGGACGATTTAACTGGTGGAACTGCCAAATATATTTCATTTTTCTCTAGAAAAATAGGTTTACTAGGCAAACTACTATAGCTGTAAAATTTATAAAATATATCTTCGGTTCATACATATAGATCAGGGGCGGATAGGCTCACCGAGAAACCGGGATTTTCTCTGTGAACCCCTTC
>NW_026099575.1:15082826-15168600 GCF_025091365.1 Daktulosphaira vitifoliae | reverse complement strand
CCTTCAGTCTATCATAACATTTATTACTGGGACCCCAAACTTTTCTCCTGTATTTCTTTTTCAGTGATAAAAATACAGAAATAATTCAATAAGCCATTATGATAATCATTTACTTTTTAACAATTTGAAATATTTTCAAGTTATATTGAAAAAGTTTTTTTTTTCAAAAAAAAAAGCGCACTTTATAATGTCTCTTATAGCTAAGTTGAGGATCAAGGTTTCAAAAAAAAAAAAAAACTCCAAATGAGAAATGTATATATCTTAGGTATTAATAATAAAAAATTATTTTCAAAAAGTTATAGCTATTTTTATCAAAAAAGTATGAAAAATGTGGAAATTTTTCGATTTAAAGTCATAATTTTTTTTGAGATTTTCTCAATTTACGGGGAATGGGGTGAATTTTTTCAATTCTCGAGGGCAATGGTTTCGACGAAATTCGATTTGTAATCTTTTGACATAATTGCTCATTAAAATGTGTCCAGTAAAAGCTGAGAAAAGTTGGCGACAGACACATAAAAAAAACTCATTATAGTAAAATTAATTTCTTCACAGGTTCGCATCGAAGCTAAAAAATATTGAATATATTAAATATGAGCATAAGAACAGCAATGAATTGCGAAGCGAAAATAGTTTTAGCTAGGTATCTATCTAATATTACCCGATCAATGAAAAATTGTCTATCCATCCTTGTATGGATCTGATTGTATTACAGCAACCGCTATTACATCAATAAATATTTTAATAACTTTGAATTTTTGTTATATCTTACTAGAACTAATTGCCGGGTAATTTTATTTCATTAGAAAATTTTTTTTTTACTTTTATTACAAACTTTTATTTGATAAATGGAATTTTTTTTTCAATTTTTGAGATTAATATCATCAACTAAATAATAGTTGTGAACATTTAATATATCGTTAAAAAAAGTCAGTCAAGTGAAAGCTAAGAATATAAACGTGAGCCACAAAAAAAAAAAAACATTAAAATAATTTTAATACAAATAAGAAATTTCTTCACACAAAGGGAGACTAAAGTGATGGGATCCTCGATATGCATTGAAGTTATTCAATCTAAATGAGATAAAAATCAAATGAGTTAAAATTTTCTTTCTAACTCAAAAACCTTTATAACGTATTTAAAAATAAAACAAAATACAAAACCGAAAATTATAACTCAAAAATAGCGTATTTTTGAATACGATAGCAATTTTGACCATGAAAATAATGTTTGAACGGAACGCCCGGTTATAATGTGCGGGTTAGTTAACGTCCGGTTGAGTTGTCGAATTATGCCGGAGAAAGAAATAGGGAGTGGACTGTATATAAGATAATGGTACTTACACTAAATAAAATAAGAATTACAAGACAAGGAGTTATATATTAAAGTAACAATATATATATAAACTATCATAGAATTGTGGATTGGGGCGTCACTTAATACTAATGCAACAATGCGTCAAATAAAACAAATAATAATATAAAAATAAGACAAAAAAACAATATAATTAATAACTACTTATCTATACTGATGATGACTGGTTGATGCGAATGAAATCGTTGGTATTATCAGTGAACCAGACAAAATGTATTGTTGCGAATAGTATGAGTGCATCGCTATATTATGAGTATAAGCGTATGAGCGTATCGCAAGGACGATAAAACAATAACGCACAAAGGTGCGCAAGGGCGATATATAAGCGTTTTTTATCAACTACGTGTTCGCAAGCACCGTAGAGTCATATAAAAAAACGAACTAGGATGGCAGCGAAAACGCAAAAATGTCACACAAGAACCGATAGTAAGTAGGCGAGTCACAAGAGTCACGCACGTAAGTATCCAACGTAGTAACGAATCCCTCGCCCAACCGGTGGTGGCAGTGCGAGTGGCGCTATCAGTCACAACAAAATCTAAGAAAAACGCCCTCTTGCACCCAAAGAAATACCTCAATCAAAATTGAAAAAGAAATTTTATCAAGGGTTTATGATAATGTTTTATTAATACAAACAAAATAACTATTCTTATAAATAATTATTGTTCAACACAAGAAAAAAAATATCATATTGATAAATATATGATTGATTCAATAGTAATGATATATTTATCAAATTGAACAATGAATTTATTATATAGATCGAGGTTTTTCTCTGGGTGTGTGATGCGAGTCCAACAAATAATCTATAGTATATAATTTTTTTTTGATATTAAAGTATGTTACATAAGCATTGATTTAAGATATATATGAAAGTATCAGTATTTCCGGAACATTTTTAAAAATTAAGTTGAAAAAGTTCTATTTACTATATGCATTTTTAAGTTTTGAACCCCCCTGTGAGAAGCGAAATGGTCCGATTAAAAAAAAAGTATATTGAATGAAAGAAGTACATAAATAGTATTTCTTATAAAAGCATTGTATTTATTCACACATTTTTCATAAAGTTATAGAAATATAACTTTCAAAAATCAAGTTGAAAAAGTCAATTTTTTGTGAATAAGTTGTCAATTTGAATCCCCCTGCGGGCAAGTAAAGGATCAGATTTATAAAAATGATAGGCACATATTTCATATATCTATAAAAAGAAATTGTATTGAAATACATTTTTCAAAAAGATATGGCAGTTTTAAGTAAAAAAAATTTTAAAAATGTCGAAAATAAGCGATTTTTAAATTTATAATTTTTTTGGATATTTTTCCTATTTACGGGGAACGAAAGAAATTTTTTAAATTTTTAAGGCCAATTTCTTCAACTAGATACGATTAGTGATCTTTTAACAAATCATAGAAAGATATTTCAGTGAGAGCTGAGAAAAAGTGATGACAGACACAAAAAAAAAATATACATGATAGTAAAATTAATACTTTCTCAGCTTTGCAACGAAGCTAAAATTCTGAAAAGTAATAACAATTCAAATATTGAGTGCCGGCATAATAAAATTGGTCCGCACGTGTTAGCGAAATTATTTATAGAAATATCGATATTGTTCTCGGCGTCATATATTTCTGTCAATATTTTTAAAATATAATCGATAGAGGCAGCACATGTTGGCAAAAGAGATCTACAAAAGCGATTTTAAAAATATCTTAAAAGAATGCATTTTACTCACTCTGTATTACATTTAGAGCTTCAACACCTATTACATATTTGAAATAGGACAATATTTCAAAGACAATCTCAATTTTGGTATTAACCTAAAATTAAACTTGATAATTGAAAATGAAAATGAATTTAAAAATGTACTTTTTTATTATACTTTTATCAATTATAACTCTTTCCTAATACATTATATCCAAAAACGAATATGAGATAATCTCCAAAATATTGTTTTATTTCGGTTTTATAATGAGTGTTGTTGCTCTTAATCCAGTACTTAGTGTGTAAAATAAATTTTTCAAAAACATGTTTTTACACTTAAAAATTTGTCTTCTTAAGCCTTCGTTTAAAAATAAAAAAATGTCTTCGTATATTCGCTATGTTATAAGTTAGCTTTAATAAAAATAATCAGGATTATCTTAACTTACCGGATGTGTATCATCCTCATCAATAGTCTTATCAAGATTAATTAAATCTACGCTCATCATGTCCACCACGACTAAAGAGAAATTAATTTGACTTAATTTATAGTTTATTTATTTACAAAATATAATATTGTTTTATGACACTTTGGATTATGCATAATTTTTTTTATTTGAAGATCAACATCAAGAAAAATAAGTGAAACTGAAAAGGAAATAGCAACAAGAATCTTGTCGGGAAACAAATGTCTTTATGAGCTCACAAAGATACTAGGGTCATGGTCCCTATCGAGAGAAATAAAGATATAATTATATATTCTGGACGGATACAAACGGAAGAAAATAAATTGATTATTTTGGAGAGGAAAATCCTAAGAAAGATCTTTGGTCCAGTAAAAGACGAGAAAACTGATGGATGGAGAATAAGAAAAACAAAAAATTAGAGGAACTCTTGCATCATCCAAACATATTAAATATAATCCAGAGTAGAAGGTTACAGTGGGTTGGTCACACTTGGCATAGCCAGAACCTACTACTGTACATGGTATTGACAGAGAACCCAGAAGGGAAAAAGCCTCTTGTAGGACTCCATTTAAGATGGGAAGACGTGGTATAGATAGACATAAAATCAATAAATGGAGGCTCAGATTGAAAAACAAAAGCAGCTGACAGAGAGATTTTGAGGATTGGTTGTTTTACGGGATGATCCTACCCACATAGCAATGAAATATTTCTAGAATATTCCTAGAATATTTATTTTTGATATTAAAATATTTCTAGAATATAACCAGAATATATTGAAATATTCTCACAATGTTTTCAGAATATACTTTGGCAGCGAATATTACATTCTCACAATATTTTAAAGGTATATTTCTAAAATGTTATAAAAAATATATTGTGACAATATTTTTAAAATGTTTTATAAATATATTAAAAAAATGCAAAAAAATAGGTCGCTACGCGGGATTTGAACCCTGTACTTCTAGTGCTTTGGACTCGTACGTGACCCATTGACCCCCAGGTTGCTTCAAAAGAAATAGGATAAAAAAGACTATTTAAGGTAATTCAAATGGTTATTTGTCTGTTAAGTAATTTTTCTTGTTTAAAAAAATTCAAAGTAAATACAATTTTATATTCAATTTAGATTAGATTCATATAATTTTTTTGAAAATCGGCGATCCCATCACCATGATTTCTCCTTGTAAGTTAGAAACTGACTATTATTGTTGATAATATAGAAATATATTCTAACTATAATAAAAAAACTTTTTAGGATTTTTAGTTTCACAGGACAATAATAAGATATAATTGCGTTGATAAAACTAAAAAAATTTTAACTCGATAGGCCTGCAAATAATAGCAACAAGGGTTTTTTACTGTCCCTAACTTACTTAGCTTAATTGAATTAAGTTAATTAAAATTGATACTAATTAGAGAAAATGGCTGTTTACTTATTAAAGATTTAGGAATATGTATATATAATACATAAGTATTATATAACAAGATACCAATATCATCCAAAGATGTAACTAAAGGGAGAAAAGAGGATGGCTTGTGTCTCTTAAGTTACCTCAGTTGGCCAACAAGATATATATTTATAATATTTAAAAAATTATATTGATAATATATTCAACAAATATTTCAAGTTAAATATTCTATATTTATTTTAATTAATATATTTTCATAATATTTATAAGCAAATATTTAAAAAGATATTTTTTAAGCACATTGTAGAAATATTTTCGGTGTAATATACTGTATTTATTATCTTTAATATATTATCAAAATATACATAAACAAATATTTAAAAAATTATATTGTGAGCATATTATGAAAATATTTCAATAGAATATATTTTTTATTATGTTTAAGAGATATTGACACAATATTTTATTCAAAATATTTTAAAAAGTATTTTGTAAGAATATTTTGACAATATTAATATATTGAAATTGCTATGTGGGTAGTGGCCGTTAATACACAAGAAGAAAAAAAAGAAGAAGAAGATCAAACATAATTTTTAATATCGAGTGAATGAAACTACGCCTTTAAATTACTTACCCCAGTAAAAACACGACTATCTATTTAATAGAGAGTTATTAATATTCATGTGAATAAATTTTACTTATACTTACGATTATATAAAAGTTTATTTCTTCCGTATTTATTTATTAGATCTACTGCTATATTTGTTGGTATGCAATTATCTGCATAACAATAGCATTTGTATTTATTTAATTTTGTCTCAATTTTTCGAAGGTTTTTACATTTTTCAATTACTAAAGCTTTGAAGTCAACCATCTTATTATCTAAAAATTCGAATTTTTTTCTTATTTTAGAAAATTGTATATTCTTATTTTGAATAAATAAAAAACAGACTACTGTAGTTATAACCCAAGAAAAATTGTTTTAATTTATCATTTACTCTTTTTTACTGTCAAATAATTAAAAATTTTTTGCTTATTACCTCGATCATAATGATTTATAATATTAAGTATTTCTGAATCATCTTGACATTTATTTTTATTGATTTTTTTTGCTTTAGAAACCGTAATCTTCCCGTTATTATTTGCATGTTCTCCGAAAGATTCTAGAAGGTACTTTTCTGTAGTATTCGTAATTGGAGTAACACTGGAAGTCTAAAAATATACATAAACCCAAACTGTTTAAAATAATAATTTATTTCAATGTTATTTAAACAAATATCAGTGAATAAGTTAGTGATTATTCATAACTATAATAATAAGAAGAGTAATTATAATTATAATATTAGGTATAGCTCGTACTGATACTTAAAACGCATACTCCGCCCGCGCTATATACTCACTATATATGTAATAAAGGAAATTGTAAATCAATGAGTGTGTCTGGTAGAGAGCACCTTTAACAGAGACCAGTTGTCACAAATACTGTTGAGTACATCATATTGCGTGACAAATGATCTCTAGCGTCTTCGCTTACCTAGTCCTCACTAACCCAGCACGACAAATCGTCAGTCTACGCGTCAATTGTCAGTCGTGATCAGGTCACCGTCGTAAGTCAGTCAGTGAATGTTTTTGTGCGTCATCCTTTTATAGCAGGCGCCTGTGCTTGGCCGGTCAATTGTTTGGCTGTTGTACGCCATTTGTGTTATTGCACATCAGTGTTCAAGTTCTTAAAGTTCCAGTGCCCTTGCACGCTTTCAGTGATAGGACCCTGACCATCACTGGAGAACTTTACCGCTGTCCGATTCCGACCGCCATTGCGTGTCCTGCACTTAGACTCTGACCCTTAATAATCAGACATGCAAATGATACACCACCGTCATGGTTTCTATCCTCGTTCTGTGCCCGTCTGTGTTTACACACAGCCATTGTCGTATATTAATGACATTGGTCCTAAACCTAGTCATTGATCACACTATCGTTTACAGTCCAATACTCATCATGATCGAGGACTAATAATTGAGTTAAATCATGATTTTTCGATTTTGATAATATGTTTATTTTACTATTATGTTTTATGCAACCAGTCCTATATCGATCGTAAACTGACTTGAACAACTAGAAGTCCTATGATCTAGTTACCTCATACAAAATAAAGTACTCTTCTTAAATTTGCTATCGATTTATCGAAAATTTTGTAAGGAAAGAGCAAAAAACCGGTTATTTTGAATTTTTGAAAAATTATCTAATTATTAAAATTATAGGTTGATAACAACTTTTGAAGTAATACTTTGAAAAGTGCTAATACTTTTATACGTGAGAGGGAGGTGGAGACCAAGTCTATAATTTAAAGTTATCATAACTTCTATCAGTCATTTTCGTAACTAAATTATTTCCTATTTTATAAGCCACTTAAATATGTATGTTGGCAATAAAAAAAATTAAGTTAACATCCCTATAACAAAATTGTTATTTTTATTAAAAATGAACATCCGCAAGGGGTCCAAAGTACAAAAAAGCAGATAGAAATATACAATGACAAATCCGTTAATTCTCAACAAACATATAAACTAAAAATATTATTATCGAACCTAGCATTAATGATAGAACATTTTTAGAAAAATTAATTCGTCTAAAAAGTTGATCAATCAATGTACTCAAATAAAATACTCATCCTACATTTGATATCGATTTATCAAAAATTTTGTAAGAAAAGAGCAAATAAACGGTTTTTTTAAATTGTTGAACAAATTAAAACAAATTATTTTTATTAGATACAAAAAATAAATTACTGTTGAAAAGATGAAAATATATTACCATTTACCTGCCATAGAATATTTATTATGTTCATTCCTTAGGGATGAACATAAAAAATGATATTAAAGGAGTGTCAATTTTATTTTTTTGAATTTAACATATCTTTAATTAGCTTATAAAATAGAAAATGATCAAATTAAGAAAATTACCGAGAAAATTATCATCAACAAAGAACTCAAAGAATTAACAAAAAATTCTGTCAATATTTTTTTTTATAAGCAATTATTTTGTTTTTTGATGCAAAGAGGCTTATAACAATTTTGTGTCTCTTGAGTCGTTGGTATCCTAGTACACATTAAGCTGAAAAACTTCATTATTTACACATGTTATGTTTATGTTCATCCTATATGTTTTATAAGGGTTGATATCCTATATAATTTAGTTAAAATACACATAATTTTTTATATTACAATAATCTAATTTGGAAATGACTGGTCGGTTGGACCAATATTGCGAAATTTTCAATATTTTTATACCTTCCTATACTTATAGTTACCTAACTCAACTTGTAGGTAAAAGATGAAGTGTGACTAAGTGAAATGATAACATAATTTTTCCCTCGTCAGGGGAGTATTAAGGAAGACACTTAAGGAAGGGCATCCTTTTTGAAAGTCTAGTACGAAATACTGGTTCCAAAGTTGTTATTGGTCAATCATTCCTTAAGTTAGATAATATTTTTATATTTAAGCTCATAAAATATGTATGTTGTGGATAAAAAGAATAAAATTAATATCTCTATAAGGAATAAGGAATGAACCTAAAAAGTATTTATGCACTTGAAAATTGAGAAAAATATACTTCTGAACAAAAAAATGTATTACTATTATTTTAGAAAAATTTTTTTGGTAAATGATAAATAAATTACTTTATATACTTGCTCAAATTGACTTAGTATAATACATTAAAGCATTTTTTTTATCTTACAAAATAAAAAATTATGATAAGGGATAAAAAATGAACAAAAGCATTGTATCCAATTGAAAATTGAGAAACAAATATTACAAAACAAAGAAAAATAAACTTATAATTATTTTATAAAAAATATAGTGGTAAACAATACATTTACCAAATAATTTTATTTTACAAAATAAAAAAAAAATGGTGAACCTCGATATCAGTAGATCTTGATAATGTGCATTTATAGTGTAAAAATAAAACAATAAATGTATACATTTTCATTTTGAAATTTAATTTTACAATAATGTTTAATTCTTATAAGAACTATAAACGTGAAGTATAAAAAACTAATCTGTTATATTAAATGGATTCAAATAGAATACTTTATATAATGTAGTATGTTTGAAGAAGATAACCAATTGTATAAACAATAAATAGATCAATTCAAAAATATTCAAAAGTAATGAGAACCATAAAATAACTTATTGTAAGAACATTTATTGCTATTTTCATACCAGTTACATTATACACGTTGTATTTTCATTTACTTAAATCGGAGTACATAGAAGAAGATGCTAATGAGACATGTCTACTTGTCTATAGCTTAGAGTTACTGAAGTGAAATAACATAGAGGATTTGTTTTTGAGTGGTCGTTATATATATATAGTTATCGGTACAATCACTTTTGTTTTATTTATTTTGTCAATAACTTAACTTATTTCATTTAACGACTCATTTAAAGTCAATTGTCATCATAGCCATCCAAATCCATCTTACTCGGATATACCTACTAATTTTAAGGTGGAAAAAAATATATTGAATTTGTATAGCCAAACATGGAAATGGGTGTTTCTGTAGGAAGTTATTAATATTTTATTGTTTATTCTTTATCATCATTGTCACGTTATAACTGTAGATCATATTATTATGTACATTATTAGATAATAGATTAAATGTTACTCCGTTAAAAAATAATTTTTTGATTTATTAATTTTCTTGTGTAATTTAATTGAATGTTAATATATTTTCATAATTTAAAAGAATAACATGTTTTGCACTTTTTTACTTGATATATTGACATATTATTGCAATGTAAGCATATTAACTAAAATACATGTTTTAATAAACCATGAGTGGTAATAAAAAACTAAAAATAAGTTATTTTTGCAGGATTATTATTTGATCAATCTAAATTATATTAAACTATATTTAATCAAACAATAATCATGAACAAATAACTTATTTTTAGATTTTTATTACAGTTTTTGGTTTATTAAAATAATTATTATCGTATTTCTGAAAAATATAGGACTACTACAAAATATTAAAAGAAAAAAAAAATATATACCAATATTAAAAATATCTAATTTTTAACACGCTTATATTAGTGTCACCTGTATGTATGTACGTTTGTATGTATGTTTGTATGTTTGAATGTATGTTTGTTTGTAACTTTCCACGCAACACGTGTTATTATTCTTGCGTATCCCGTCGTCTATGGCCTTGAGACTAAACGATCGTAACGCATTCACCCCACCCCGCTCACCACACGACAACAACACTATTCCTGTATAATTTTATTTTTTGTTTTCTTACCCGTACACGCGCGCATTGTCATTAATATAATATACAACAAATAAACAAATATTTATTGATTATTATGAGATATAAACATTTAAAGATTTAAATTTTTTTGAGTTAATATACATGTATAGTACATAAGGGATTATAAATACAGGAGCTAATTGGTTTTTTATGACGATATTCGCAGGTATATAGCCTTTATTAACAATAGTAGTAAGACACAGTTGTGAGTTTATAAATACACTAACTGCCAAAACAGAAATTATATCTATTGATTGACAAAAAACACTCCGTGACTGTGACAGTGATGTCATAAAAAACTAAAACATAAAAAATAAATCTAGTTTAAAAAACTAAAAAAATACGCTTTTAAAGCACATCGAACTAAAAAGATAAAAATAATTTTTATTTTGATGTGCTTTAAGCAAGCGTGTTTTTTTAGTTTTTTAAACGATATTTATTTTTTTACTTTATTATTCTATAATAATGTATATATATTTCTCTGTAAAAATGTGCAACAAAAATAACCTTAGCAGCTAAGGCGTATAATAAATAATACAATATATATATATATATATATATATGTATTTAAATTTTGTTTGATAATATATTATTATCAGCTTATATAGATAAGATAGAGACTAAGAAGATGATGATGACAAAGATAACTAATATCAGGTTATCATTCAGAGCTCAGTTGAACATTAATCGTGCAGTTAAGAAATCTTTTTGTATAGTTGAAAGATAATTGTTGGGCATCTGATAAAATAACTAAAATTATAAATATAATTATGCTAAAAAAAGACTTTATGAAAATATTAATATTTTAATTAACTTTTTTTCTACAGTGTTATCATAATAGCGTATTCAAATTTTGAACACAAGAAAAATTTTAATTAGTTATAAAAGAATGAATTAATGACGTCATTTTTTTTTGAGGGGAGAGAATTAAAAAATGTTTTATTATTTAATAATTTATTTTTTTCACTGTATGGATTTTAAAATCTTCTTGGTAAGATTAGGCATATAATTATAAGGAATAAGGATTATATAACTTTAACATTCAAATAATGGGCAATTCGTAAAAATGCGATAATATATTTGAAGTTAATTCATTTAGTCATAAAAGACAGAAGTCAATTTAAAAATATTGTTTAACATTAAAATGTATAGGATTTTCATGTTTTAACTATTTTTCTTTAATACTAATGTTATGTTTACAAAATTGCTATTCAGATGCTATTTACGAATATTGAAAATAACTAGACAAAGAACTTTTATGTATTATATTACTTATAATATACGCAATTTTTTCATTCTAGAATATATTATAATTTTATGATGATATCATCATTATAACTTATAATATGAGTTATTGATTTTGTACGAATTAATTGAAAAACATGTTGTGAAGAACGATAAAAACAATACATAGCACATGATATAATTTTTCTTTTGTACGTGTATCTAGAATTTATTTTAATTTAAGAAATGTGTACATTTAAAAATATAATGGCCAAGTATTTTATTATATATCAGTACTTTTTAAATAAATACTGATAATTTAAACGAAAAAATTTCATAAAACTAGGTGGGGCAAGTTGACATCCTCAAGCTTTAATTGAATCTTTTAAAAAAAGTATTTACTATAAAAACTTAAAACTTAAGTAGATATACATCTTGATATATTGAGGCTAATTGGTAAAGAACTGATTAATTAGTGTTTATAATTTTTAGAACTAATAATTAATTAAGATCAAGTTAAGTTCAATATTCTACTTCGGGCGTAAGGCAAGATGTTTTCTTTAATTGGTAACAATTGGTAAAAAACCTATTTTTGCTTTTTTTAGGTAACGATTAAAAAATGTATTATATAAAAATTGTAAATTAATTAAAAGGTAGTCACTACTGTCCCCCATTAGAAATTTTTGTTATATTATACAATTTTTAATTTGTCTATCAAATAATTAAAAAAAAGAAGCGTACAAATATTTAAAAGAAGAAATTGACCTGATTAACCTTTCCAATTTATGTGTATTATCTACAATTATAAAACTTATTGAAAATGAATCTATTTCAACTTCTTAAGATAAAATAGTTTTTTTTAAAACATCTTAATTATCATCTTCGATTTTGTATATTTCATGTTTTGAAGAATTGTGATATTTATATAAAATTATTGAAAATATTAACCCTGCGACTAAAACATCTAACTAAAAACTAATCATATTAAATTTATATTATGTTAAAACATAAATATACTTGATAGTAAATGTCTTAGCAACCTAATGAATAAGAACATTGCATATTTTATAAATATGTTACTAATCGAATTGAAGTAACAACCATTTTTCCGACACAAAATGATATTAATTAAGGGAAATTCATTGAACGAAGTGGAGTATATTATGATCAATGATGAATAATAATGTAAATAAATATAAATAAAAATGCTCCATTATAATATATCACAGAATATTAAAAAATTATAAGAAAAATACAAAACGTAAAAACAAACAAATTTTTAACTTTGATTCATTGTTCACGCTAGCAAATTTTACTATTAAAAATAACAAAAAAATGCTATATATTCTTAATAAATATACATGTTTGCATTTTAAAGTAATGGTTGTTCAACAAAATAATCATTGTATGTTATTTTCAAAATTCTACTAAAGATATTATTTATTATTAATTTGGTATTTGTTACAAAATAACATACTTTTTTTTAAATCTAATCATAAACAAAATATTGAAGAGGAATCTTACAATACAACACCAAAATTTTTCTTTTTAGTTTTTCCAAACAACTTGTTTTCTTTAAACCCGCATAAAATTAAATTTAATTTAAACGTTAATATTAATAAAGAAAACTATAATAAAACTTTATTTATACAAGTTATCAGTTACTAAACCGAATAATTGTACAATTTTGTATAAAAATGGCTAAAATTAGAGTTTATTTACATAGCATAAAATCATAATAGCATAATCTACATCATTCAAAATTATATCAAATAAAAATTTTTAATTATATCTTAATTAAGAATTAGAAAAAGATAAACGTTTTGGTGACATTCTCTATCGTCCTCTTATGTCAAATTCATTTAATTTTTGATGAATGTGATAAATTTGTTTCAAATATGCATCAAAGCGTTTTACAATTGTGATATTTAAATTACTATCGTAAAACAATGATGTCCTTTATTAAAAAGAAATTTATTTTTTTTGGTTTGCCTAAGTAATGGATATTTATAATAAATATCTTGATATATAAATCACTACCGAATATAAAAGGCGTGCTTGAAAGATGACACACCCGCTCTCATAACATAGCAAATGTTTGTTTATATCTTCAAGTTACTAAAATATACGATATCACGTATAATACGGGAAAACACCTTTGCCATTAACTGATAATGCTTCGACATTTCACAAAGAGGTTATTGCTACGAATATTTGGTACTTTGAATATATGATACCAGAAGTTATCATCTATATTTGTCTTAGCTATGACGTGTATCAATGTATTATTGTGCCGATACCCCACTGCACCCTTTAATTTGCTTTGTTTTGGATTTATCAAACATTAAGTGTTTTAATAAAATGATATATATTGACTAAATATAGTGTTGTTAATAATTTTTAAATTGTTTAATGATTTACATTATGTGTATATTATGCAATATACACATTATATATTATATATAATATTTGTTTACAAAAAATAAATGCTAATAAAAATTGTTTAAAATTTCTATTTAACAAATACTTTTTGATCAATTTTTATTTAAGCTTTATATGATACCTCCAATGTTGTGTTTTACCCCTCTCTCACTCTTAATCCGATGAGGAGAAAACATTTAATAAATTAAAAATTAATTCAAAGAATTTTAGTTACGTAAGCTACTAAAATTTTTTTAGAAAAATTATAACTATAATGACACTTAACTTAATTTAAAATTAAATTATATATATCTATCATCGCCTCCACAGCAAAACCGCGTATCTTGATATTTTGTGATTTTTTTCAAGAAATACATACTTGAATATGTTATAAACGTTTTTTAAATTCATTGGAATAAAAAATCTACTTTTGATAATCGATTATGAAAAAACTTACTATTGTTAATTATACATTGGTGTTATCTTTTCTTCTATCTTACCAATTTTTAAAAATCAAGATGTTTTGCCATGGTGAGCGATAAACACTAATAAATATAAAATATAGTTTTCTTTAAAATTTTGGATAGCGAAAAGCTATAGTAGTTTAATACATGATCATTTATTAGCATAAAAATATCAATTATAATTTGGATTCTGTACAAAATTATAATTAGTTGTAGAAAAACTTGAATTTATTACATATTTCATTATTATTCTACACACCCCTATACATATATTTATTTTGAAGCCATAAAAAAACTAAACATGAGAAGCAAGATTCCAAGGCTCAAAAAGACTTAAAATAGACAAATATTCGCATGGAATACATTTAAATTCTCTCGATTTATATAACTGCATGTTATGCGAGTTATTTTTATAAATAAAGTTTAAGGTTTTAATAAACATAAAAAATGTAAGTCGCATAGATAATTGCAATACCATTTTTATCATATGATTAATACTCTTTTTTTAAATAATACATTGTGTTAGTGTAACAATTAAAGAAAACTATGTTATGAATAAATAAAACAATGTTTTAAATTTTAAAGGCTATACATATCCTATTTTGCGAAGCGTTAAGTTATTTATTTAATTATTCTATTTTTCTATGACCGACGGTCACGAGAAAAAAGGACAAAATAATAGCTATTCCAAATTCGCAAAAAGTGCATTCCATTAACGACTGAATATTACTAAATTAATGTATTCCCTCAAGAACTCCACGTGCAGCATAAAAGAAAATACATAAATTTTGAATAAAAATTTAGTGTTTACGTTTAAGAGACGTGATTGAAAAATAATCAGTGTAAAAACTATAAATAAAGGCGTTCTATTGAAGCTCTTTATATGAATATAAATCCATTATTTGTATAAATTAACTATTCGATTCTCAAATGATTGATGTATAGTTTAGCAATATCGAAAATAATCAACTTTTTTATTATGAAAAAAAAGCAAACAAGTTAATCTTATTCAAAACACCTCGTATGTGATATAAGTACAGCAAAATAAAATTACAAGTGGCTCTGTGTGTGTGTAAGGGATTCAAGCGTTCATGCCTTTTTTACGCGGCAACAACAACGAAGAGCTTTAGCGATTGCAAGCCACCTATAAGCTACAGCGTCGGAGGGTTGTTGGTGGCTGTATAAAAGGATGGTCGTAACTTGGACACTGTCATTTGTACCGAAACTTCGTATCGGCATGCCGATGGGATCCACTCATTTTACTATCATGAGGCAACTGTTGCTTGTCGTCGCCGTCTCTTTACAGGTCTCTGCATACACCGATTTTGTTCAAGTACGTGTTTTTTTTTAATATGAAAACTACAATGTCAGTGATGCGTACAAGTATTTTTTTTATGTGGGAGAGGTTGGGGATTAATTTGTTTGCATGATTTCTTTTTTAAGTTGTAGTATTTTTTATAAATCGATATTATTTTTAATGTATATCAATCAAATTAAAAATATATACGATTGTGAATAAGTGTAAAGCCATTTTTTAGTGTTCATTAGATTGATCAAGGGTGTATACAACGTTGTGGCTTTCTCTATTGTGCATCTGCAATCTTCATAAATAAAAAAGGCATTGTGTTTTTTAATTTTATTCATTAATAATTTTAATTTTGAATAATATGTGCGTTATATTTAAACATTTTGAAGGGTTTCAATTTATTTTTAGAGAAGTTTAGCCTTCAAAGCTCACACCTAACTCTGTCTACATTTTTCACTCATAAAAAAATCTTAAGAACTTTGAAAAAGTATTATCAAGCGGCCAAGTCTATTAAAAATATCTAGTTCCGCCTATGAGTATGCATTTATATTATACGCGGAAACTAAATGGACATTAAAAACAAAGGCCTTTAAAAAGAGCCCCGCTTTTTTAAACATTTTTCCTAGAGAAAATTATAATTTTTTTTTACTTTAATATATGTTAGTAAATAACTGTTAAGTGCTGAGTTCTAGTAACGGTATTAGTTGAATTGCCTTTCCAATGGACCTGCTAGGGTAAAAAAAATATAACAAATAAAAACTTTCAGATGTTCACAACTAGATAACTCATTCGTTCGTGATGTTATAACTATAACATTTTTAAATTAAGTAGCTGATATTTCTCAAATATCTCTTTCCGTTAGTATTTTGTTTTCTTTGAAGTTTTAATTACTTATACATTTGTGTAAAATTAGCGTGATCCAAATCAATATCAAGACTTGTAATACTACTTCAAAACTACATTAAAAAAAAAAGTATATCAACTTATTGCAATACTATTTAGAATTATAATGATTTAATATAACATATATTATTAATACTTTTCTTAAAATAACTATTTATAATTTAAATTATAGGAGTAAAATTTAAATGTGTCCATTTTTTTAAAAATACAATAATTATAAAATATATTTAAAACATACAATCTATAAGTGCACAAAATGAAAATAAAAACATTCTGTGAATTTTTATAGTTCTTAAAATTGGAAGCAATGTCCTATATTACGTTAAATGTTTTGTTATGCCTTTAAAATAACAATTAATTTCCATTGAAAACTGTTTTATAGTCCCACATAATTATCACTTTAACACCTACGCAATTCCAAACAATTCATAAAACACTTATAGAAAATGAGTTTTTTTTAAATAGATATTTTTCGTTTGTATCTCGAGAAATTTTATTTTACATAGGTCTTGTGTCTGTAATGTAACATAATAATAAAATTTAGTGATCATAAATATCAAAAAAAGGTTAACACGAAAATATCCACGCAAAAATTATTTGACTCCTAGGGATATGAAATATGATAGTTTTTCAATTATTTTTGCCTATAAAAAACTCTTGAAAAAAAATGTTTATATTTATTTTTTATTAAACTGAAGATTATTATTATGGTTAGTGATATAAAGAAATTTTGTAATTTAATTTAGTTATAACATTACATATTTGATAGATATGCTATATATTCACAAGTGCATAGTCACAGCGTTCAATATCCAATAAGCTAGTCAAGAGTTCTATTTATTTATAATTACTTATAATATTTATAAACTTCAAAATGTTATCATATTTTATTCTGACTCGTTTCAATTTATTTTAACATTAATATGATGATGTTTTTAACATAGGAGTAGTATTTAGGCATTAGCACTAGGAAATTTCTAAATAATAAAAATTGTTACACTACATAAAAATGTATCATAATCATATAATTTTTTCAAGTCTTGGGGTAATTCAATTTAAAACCCTATCTCCTTAAAATACACTTCTGCATAAAAGGAATAAAAAACAATGAACATTTTTTTTTACAAAAAAAAAAAAAGGATTGCATCTATGTCTAATTTTTTTATTATTACCTTAACAAGGCGTATTCATGCTCTATCAAATCACTGAGTAAATTCGAAACTAAGAAAAAGTTTTGTCAACAAAACTTTTGATTATAAGTCACAGATTTTTGTCTTGGACTTTTATTTTTTGGCAATACAAGAAATTTATTCAGTATAAAATGTATTAGTATTTAACAATAAAAGCAAAGCTCAATATAAGAAGTATATACGTGCAACAAATTTTAATTAAAAAAAATATTCACGAAAACATTAATATATAGTTTTTAAATTATATAGAAATCCTTGTATTATTATAAACATAGTTATAATTTACTATGTTTTTATACGTGTGTATATAATATTATTTTAATTTTTTAATTGAATCCAACCGAATAATCACACTATTTTATTAAATCCATATCGAATAAAATTTTAATAATTTTTCGAACAGACTTTTTAAAATTATTCTTCAACAAATTCAACACACTATTTGATTATACTTGTTCAATTTTCGAACCAAAACTTTAACACGTTACATCACTACTAAATATTATTGTTATAAATATTAAAACGAATTTTAGATTAGTTCTGTGGCTCATATAAAAATGTTGATATGTTACAAAAGTAGAGCATTAATATTTTATATAACTTATATAAAGAACTGTGTTATCTGTCGTGTATCAAAAAACTACGAGTCAATTTTATTTAAAAGGTTTGTGTTTGGACTTCAAAAATAGTGATCTCCATAAAACATTATTTAAATGTTTAATTTGTTTTTTTTTTGCTCTCTTATAAAATTACTAAAAGAGTCAATCAGCTTTTGAATAAAAGACACAGAATTAATAAAAATATTTTAAAACGTATTTACAAAAAGTTGATTAATAATCAAAATCAACGATTCTTATACATAATTTACCGTTCTGAATAAACTGTAATAAAAAATAAGAAGTTTTTTTTTTATTCTTCGGCAACAAAAGGATATTGTAGGTGTTAATATTTTTTAATAATTTTATGCATTGTAAAACAATATTTTAAAAAGTTTACATAGTTAAAAACTTTACTATAATAATCTTTTATGACTTGTGTGATAACTCACTTGATAAATTAATTATAGTTACAAACAACATCGAACAAATTTTTCATTTTAAGTAGATTTTTTTTTATAATTTATATAATATATTTTAAAGATATAATAATTTATAACTGTTACTTTAAACAATTAAGGTATACACAAGTTTACAATCTTAAATAATTAAAAAGTTTTTTTTATTAAATTAAAGTAAAATAATTTATTTTTAAACTACTATGTAGATGATACTACAAGAATATAGCATTTATTTTTTAGTGCATTTCTTATGTGAAATTTTGATAAAATAACAGGCCTTCAAATACCTATAATTTACTATTTTTTCGTAATCATAGAATGAAAAATATGCCCGCAAAGGCAAAAAAAAAACAACCTTTAATATCACCTTATATTTAGTGCATAAATATTTTTTGCTCATACAATACGTATTTCAAAAAATAATTTTAAGTTATATTTAATAAATATAAAACAAATTACACAAATTTTCCATAACTTAAAAATTAAAAGTAAATAAATAAGAATATAGTTTAAACTACATTATTATTTATTTTAAAAGTTGAATATTTTTAAACGCGTTAATTATTATATTAAATTGTTTTAAAGCTAAAAAAAATTTTTTAAATAAAAATACATTTTATATTGAAATAAAAACTCATTTCGATAAATAATATTTTCTATGCTACTTTGATGCCAAATTTTGAACGAATTATATATTAATCAATAATAATAATATTAATCAATTTTACTATAAAAAAAAAACATTATACATGCTGTTAGCAAATATAATATAGACTTGTATCACAAAAGATGATCAATTATGCAAATTATGCATCATAGTTTTTAGTATTTTGTGAGTTCTAAAATTTTAAAAACTTTATCTATGAAAATATTTTTTTATAATAATGCGTTTATCTTTGAAAATCTTTGAAAAGTTATGGACTATATAAATTTAATTTATTACTTTTCAAACGAATTGTGATTAAACTGTTTAAATTAAAGAAAACAAATTACTCTTACTTTTATTGCTATATTTTTATTTTTATTTTTTTAGTTCAAAGACCTTTTTTTTGTAACTATCGCATTCAAAAGTTAAATTGCAATGAAAATAAAACATTACAATATTGGCCAATTCGTGTTTGGAAATGCTCGAGACATTGTGTCTAGCAACGCCAAATCTTCAGGGAAAATGGGTTTCCCTAGCTGGTTCTTATTTAAGATGACCTCTATAAATTGAAGTGTTTTTAACGTTTTATATTATGTGATGAAATTTGCATTTGTAGTCTTTTAAAATTTCTTTCAGAAACTCTTATATTTTCATTTGACGTTTTTATTAAGAACAAAAATAAATAGTATAAAGATAAATTATTCTATTAGTTAAAATTATTTTTTTATCCTCTCATATTTTTAACTACTGAGCATTTTAGAAAAAAATCTGAACTCTTTCAGACCCTTGGTAGTTTTAAAGTTCAAACAATACTTTTAAAACCAAAATAAGTTAAACGGCGTAGACACCAAAATTAAAGTAGAATTATTTCGGAAGTTAAAAAAGCCAAAGTTGAAAATTAGATTTTTCTGAAAATCATTTTTTTGCCTATCCTTGAATTACCTATCGTTATAAAATTGATTTTCAGTCATTATCATTCACTAAAAATGAAAAGTCGAATCTGAAATGCTTAAAATTCATTTTAATATGAAATTTTGTTATATAGTTTGTTTAAGAAAATGTTAACGTTTATTTTTGTAATTTGTTTAAATGTTTCAAAAAAATATGATTTTTCTTCATAAAGATGGCCTTGAAATAAAAAATACTGTCTGTTAAGTCTATCTAAAAAAAATAGACATCATATATTTGTACACTAAATGACGGTAAAAATAGATTGAAAACAAATAACTTATAATGAGTTTTGCACTAAGCCGACGATATATTTTAGAATTACTTATTAGTAAAGCCATGACTATTACTAAATAATGCTAGTAATATATTTTAAATAAACTTTATTTTAAATATTCAAGTTAAGATTTTTTAAGATTATAATTGAAAGAATAAAGAAATAATTTAAACAGAGAACTTGAAATGAAAAAGGGTCATTTTAAGATAGTCAATACTTTTACAAAAGCTTTTTTATACTTTACGACTTTAAACGATAGTAAAATATAGAAACAAAACGATGATAATAGAATTCCAGTAATAAAACAAACTTAGTATAATGCTTCACATAACCAGCAATACTCTTGTTATTACTTTAGTTTCTAAGTAAACAAATAAACATAGTCTAAAAAAGTAGATCGGCATGGAATAAGTGTAAATAATAATGACATAATTAAATATTTGATTCTTATTTTGATTTATCACAATAAATTATAAAAAATAAAGCAACTATTATTAATTCTTAGTTAAAAATGTAAACTATTTGTTGAAAAATGTTTTCCAGTAAAAATAAAAAAAGGACATGATATTAGTTTTGAAAATTTTAAGTATATTTATAATTTTAATTTTTGTTATGAATATCAAATTTATAAAAATTCATTATGATTAAAATTGATTCAACAAATCATTGGTATGTTATCTATAACTGTAGAATTAATTTTGATTTATAATTCCGATAATTACATAGTTTTATAAATTACAGCTATTATGTTATAAGTACAGCTGAAAAATTCTTAAATTAATTTAAGTATTTCAGATTTGTGTATAAAATTCGTGTATGTTTTAGATACTTTTCTGAAGAAAAAATAACAGAGTTGGTTTATTTTGAGTTTCATCGTGTTTGTATAGCTTATGTATATTTTAAGTATATGAGAAAAGACTGCATTTATTCAATAATTTTGGGCTTCAATGTCGAACACTTCAATACCCATTTTTTCATGTAATCCATGTACAGTGTAACGAAAAATAAGCTTAAGCGTTTCATATAAACAAACCATAATGTAATTTACTATAACTCCGATATAACCAAGGGTCAGGATTTACATTTTACAGTAAAGACTTTAAACTAAGTTCATATAGATATTCTGAAAAAAAACTTCTTTAAAAACTAGAAAACTATCAGATCAACTTTACAATTTAAATTATTACTCGTGTACGGAAATATAAGTGCAATAAAAAATGTAAAGTAATGTCAAATCCAAATCTTAAAGTTTATAAGTTCACATACCTCGACAAAATTTAGTATTAAAATATTCGGATGTAAAATCGTAAGAATAAATTGTATTATAAACAAACTTTTATTATAAAAATGAGATCATCGAAATTATTCAAATATAATATTTTATGTATAATAATATGATAAAAAATGAATAGATTTTTAAATTTTTGGCATAAAATAACTTCCTCATTAAAAAAATCGCCGTACAAAATAAAACTATTCTTATTTTTATGACAATTGTAAAACACATTCATTCTGAAAGCGAACTGAATGAGAGATTAAATAACTGTTATAGTTCATTTTCATTAGAAAATTGAGAGATAGGAGGGTAGTACTTTAAACTTGTATGTTAAATATACACAAATGCTAATTCAAAAAAAAAAAAAAAATCACGATGAAAATCTAAGTAAACATTTGCTCAACAATTACAAAAACTATATGTTGTTTAATACATCATATAATCTATTGAATACAAATATTTCTATTATAAAAGAAGTGATTAAAATTTAACATGTAGCTCACTTCTTTTAACAAGGGTATATCTTAAAAATGTATATTACTAAGTAATGCCTATTAAATCGTCCATCTCAGTAAAATATCTTAAACTAAGTATTTAATCAAAAAATAGCATATTACATATTGGAAATTAAAATTTTTAAATCGCAAAGTTTTTTGAGATATGACGTTATTGATAGAAGCTATGTAAGTCAAGTGTTTTCGAAATTGTTTTTTAACAATTTGTATTAAATTAGCTAGCGTGAGGAGATTTTACTACTTTATAATTAATAATATGATAATTTTTTTTTGTTTGTTCAAGTTGCTTCGTTGTGATTTAACTATTCGATTTACATAGCAGGTCATATATAATATCTGACAACCCAACCGTGTATTTTATTAATTTTTAATACAAAAATACATTAAATCAGTATCAACCTTCTATTGGTCTTTATATCACTGATCTTATTCAATCTATAATTTCAGTACCCAGAGAATTCACTTGTATTTCAATAGGTGTAAAAATTATTGTTTTTAAGTAATGATAAATTATAACATTTGTTATAAGAATACGTTTGTATATACCTAGAGGTATTATTATTCGGAAAAATTATTGTAGCACTAACCGTTTTTTAGACGATTGATTTCTATAAATTATCATGGCATTACTGAAGTATAGTTAATTCATTTGAGTTAAGTATATCGATAACGTAAAATACGAAAAACGTGCATTATGAAAACAAAAATATTTGTATTAATCACTTTATATTTTAATGCAAAATCGAATCTCGAGCAGATCTAATTTATTTTAAAATAAAATTGTATATCTTATGATAATATTGTTGTCTAAAAATTATTTGATCGTAAAATAAACAAACCTAATTTATCTTTCGTTCTCACGCTTTCTGAAAATGTGTTTAATGTTAAATAAACGATTTAGAATTTTCTATTACTTTAGAAATCCATTAGCTATTTGTTTTTAAACACATTTTCCGAACATTTTTTCAGTATATCGTAATATGTAATGACTAATTTAAGCATATAGTCAGTAGCGTACCCAATATGGGAGTCTAAAGGGGCTATATCCCTTCTGGCCAATTATAACTATTAACAGTATATGACTTTAACGCTAGTAAGAATATGATATAAATAAAATAATAGATCTTTAGCCTCTCCCTTGAAAAAAACTTGCGTATGTGTCTGCACTTAGCATTTAAAATATGTTTTAATTATCTTTATCCAGATTTATATTTCTTGTTTTAAAAATTCATGATTAAAATATTACAAATTATATAATTTGTCAGTATTAATATTTGTCAATGACAGCATAAATGATGTCTTTATTTATTTATTAATCAGTTATGTAAATCACCTATCTTATTTTTTTTAAGTTTTATTGTATGATTGAGATAATAAATGATATTGCTATTCATTGTATAATATATAATTGTATATATTATGATTTTCTGTGGAATTTTATAATTAATAATCAGTAAATAATACAGACGAACATAGAATTATAAAAGATGTTTATATTTTATACATTTTAATTAAAAATTTTTTAGCTCGAAAAACAATTAAGTTTCCTCAAAGTTTCACTATTGAAAGCAATTACTTAAGATTTTAAATTATATCGGTCTTTTTTCGTATTGATAAATAGACTATGAAACATAGTCTTGATAATAAATTATAATCATTATTTATCTTTTTTAAAAAGATAAATTAACTCAAAAAATACTCGTTACACTTTAAATTAATTAGAAGTTCTCTTTTAACGTCTCAGACATTTTTTAGTTTGTAAAAGAAATAAAATGTACTTTGCACCACATTATACCAAAATAAAAATGCCTATTTTAGTAGTTATAGTGAAATAAGTGAAAAATTATTCAAGTATACAATACTTAAATATAGTTTGTGGTAAGTAATATTATAAAACTGCTATAATTTTGATACTATGAAAAATCCTATCATTTTAACTTCAAAAATATTTTTGAATTATCATAATAGTACACTGCTAATTTACGCGAAACCTGGTGATAGTTACATTTTAATATTAAGAGGTTTGATTAACTTATTGGGATTACATCAATAACATATTCAAATGTTTATTTTTATAAAAAAACAAGATTGTTATGTAGATTTTTTTACTGGACTAACATTTAGAATAATCTTCTCCATTATTATTTCAATTTCTATTTTAGGTAGTGGAGATAGAGGCACTTTGGATTTAAGAGTAAGTTACATAAATTATTTTTTTATCAAGGAATTTAATTGGAAAAAATCTGATAGTATCATTATATTTATTTTGTTTTAAAAGAATCTCTTTCAAGTTTCTAATACTTTACGATAAAATGTCAATAATTAATCATAACAATGTAATTTTGAGGTTAAAATTAGTTTAAAAAAAAATTAATAATAAATTTAATAATAAAAAACGCTTAAAATTACTTTTTATAAAAAGTAATTTTAAGCGTTTTATTTTTAGAAAAAGTATAAGTAATGAAATTTAATTATTAATTTAAATCTTAATATTTGAAAATAAAATTTTTAGTTTGGACTGCTTAGTACAAAAATAAGTTAAACACTTTTTTGACGAAATTGAGCTAATTAATTAGTTGTATTAACCTTATAGTATTTGTTATATATAAATGTAGAAATTAAGAATTCAATATTTAAATCACTAGATTGTATTAAAAAAGTAAATAGTTTCGGTAATGATGGGTTCAACTATATTGAAATCGGTCCAGAGCCGAAAATTTTTATGGACAGGCAAAAAAAAAAAGAACACACATCATGGAAAAACTAATAACCAGTAAGCTTCACATATAAATTAAAAAAAAATTTACAAACTTTCATTATTGGCAAAAAATACCTTTTCAGCCTCACATCGGAGCTAAATCCAAATGGGGCAAGTTGACACACGTTAATGGGTCTTTTAAACATAAGTTAAAGCATAGTTTAGTCTTAAAAGTTCAATTTTAGGCTTAATTAGAAGGTTTAAAACTTAATCCGAACCAAAATTCATTTTTAACGTTTCCTGTGTAGCCTACACATTAAATAATTGGGGTAGTATTAATTTTTCAAATAATGCTTATGTGTTTTTGAAGCTATTTGTTAAGTTTCATTACTCTATTTTAAATATTATTGATACGAGAGCAAAATAATTAAAAAATTATAACAACTAATATCAGTCTTCCTTATTTTGAATATATCTTATTTTTCAATTAGTTTAGTTTTATTTTTATTGACTATAATTAGAGATATCTAAAAGTATTCAACATTTAAATATAATGATAAAAGATGTAAAAAATATTATATGAACTTTGCCAAAAAATATTAATCTTACATCCAATTACGTCCCAATGTTTAAAAATATTTATTATAAACATTTTATGCACACAAATGTTTAAATTTATTATTTTCAATTTGTTTAATACGTATAACAAATATTAATATCTTAGAGTGAACTTTTTATTTCAAATAAATGGGTTCACAAAATATCATTTTTGAACAAAATGTTAAGAGAAAAAGGGAATTCTGATGTTTAATTTTTTTTCAAGTGTTTACAATTTATACAATCGAATCACGTTTTTGAAGTATGAAGAAATGAAATCCTCAAGTCAACCATTGTTATAGCAAAACTTGGAATCGGACTATAAAGTTTAAGGTTGCTGTCAGAACTGAGTTAATATTTTTTTGGATTCTAAAAAAGTCTACTAAATCTATTAATCATCCCGAAATAAACACACTTGTAAAACAGTTATCTCAAAATTCAGACGGTATTGGCATAATAAATACAAAACTGTACATTAGATTTCAAGTAGCGTGAGTTGTACAAAAATAACTCTCATTTAAATCCGTCACTCAGAAATTTTAACCGATTAAATTCCACTTATATTTGTACGTAAACATAAAAGTACATTTTTATTATCATGTTAGATCATCTTGTTCATTAAGTATATGTATTTTAAAATTGCATTTAGAATAATTAAACTCTGTGTTTTAAGTTGGAATGAGTCAAGTGAAATTTAATCGATAAAGAAATAAATATGTGTAAATTGGGTTATAGCACGTTTTGGAATTATCAAAATAGTTTACAAAGAATCAACTTTTAATTATAAAATTCAAAGGGAATGTAAGAAAAAAGTCTAATAAATATTTATTTTAGAATGAATAAACAGTTAACGCTGTTACGTATAAATAAAAAAATGCAATTAAAATGTGTAAGTTCACATCGTTGAACTGTCAATGCCGTCCTTATTTTCCTATAATAATATATGACTTCAGTATATTCGATTTGTACCCCATATGTTAATGGTTAACGAAATGTTGAGTTTAAAGGACATTCTTCGATAAAATCTATTGTAGAGTTGTTTTTGTTTCTATGTAAATCAGTATGTTAATTTGAACACCCACGTCATTCCGGTCAAAATACTTCCAGTTCACATCATAAAATTACAATATCGAAAGCTCAAGTTTAAATTTCATGATATCATTTAGGTTTTAGTGAATAAATAGACATATTTTTAATTTGTATAGTTGTTTATTGTAGAAGTCTAATATGAATACTGACATACATTGTTAATGACACATTACTGACACATATTGTATAATAACTATGAGAGATAGATGTGATTGAAACACATAAATGCTGATAGTATTCAAAACAGGTATGGAATAATTATAAAATGTAAACAAGTGTATATGTTTTAATCTTGTCATTGTTTTTATGTAAAATTATTTATCATAAAGTTGCTCTTTGAATTTCAATATTACATATTAAGGAGTACATATTATCCCTTTTATGTTTATACTATACCATTTTATTAACATAATGCCTATGTATTATGTCTTTTAGGGTTGTTTTTGATTTCTCATTAGGAAGATACAAAATTAATTATTTTAATTTTTAAGCGTTTAAGGTTTAATTTTAGTTTGAAAATATATAGAAATCGCGAAATATTTAAACGCCGTTGTTGATAAGTACTGCCCTAAGGATATTGAAGCGAATTGCAAGATAAATTCAATAACATTTAAAAGAGATGATTTAAGTTGTGCATTTTTTTTGTATAAACAAATATAGACTGTTTGAAATTAAAAAATGAGAAGATAAATGTTGATAATCAAAATTATTTTAACGTTTTGATTATCAAAATTAATTTCACAAATAGTCTAATAGTTTTTTGTATTACATCAATGATAAGTAATTCTATATGTATTACTCGGTTTTGGTAAAAGTATGATACAAATTGCTAACTCGAGGATAAATAACAGTTATAATAATAATAATAATAATAAGAGTAGTTTCAATTTGTAATTTTGTTTTGAATTGGAAACTAGCTGTTGGTAGATGTTTATTTTGAATTTCAAAAGTGTATATTAATAAAGTTATACATTAAATCTAATTTAATTGTTTTTGTGTTGGATAGCTGTTGTCATAAACATTAGTTTAATCGAACATGTTTGCTTGTGGAATAACGTCACATAGTATTTACGTTAAATGTCGTAAGGGATTTCTAATAAATTTCATACTGAATATTATTACAGTGACCTAAATTCACAAACAATATCCGAAGAATAAGATATAGGCAAATGTAAATATTTTTGTCATTCTATACATAAGCAATATGTATTGAATATTTAGTAGTTTTCATAACACCATTGTTTATTATTTAATTTAAACCTCAAAAAAAGTATTCACTTGATCCACATAAACTAATAAAAGATTTTTGTTCAGGATTTTCTATTTTTTTAAGGATGGCTTATTTCTAGAATACTCCTCTAAAGTCCAATATAATTTAAGCTATTTAAATTATATATTGAACTAAAAAAGTTTAACGTAAATTTCCTATAGTTTTTGTTCATTCTTTTACAATAAACTTACGTTAGACATATTTTCTTTCTAGTTATTTTTCGACATACAAAGTTTCTTTTTGTTCTAAGCTATTTGAAATACTTTAACATAAAATATATATCAAAAACAGTAGTACGTGATTAAAATTAATTTTTTATAGTTTTTATGTGTTATACTATGTATAAATTGTATGTTGCGTAAAGATCTATTTTTTTTTAACTCTAATTGTTTGTAATATTACTACACATATTAATATGAAACTTATTTATTTTAAAACTATGAATTAAGGAAAATATTACTTAAAGTTCTAATTAATTTTCAGTAACTACGTTTATGATCTAAAATTAAATAGTGACAATACTAATAAAAAAAGTTGAAATTTTTTAAAATAAAATGTAAAAATATATTATAATTTAATNGAAATTTTTTAAAATAAAATGTAAAAATATATTATAATTTAATTGATTTAACATAATTAATTATATTGTGAAATTATTTTTCTAATAATAAATTATTTGGCTTATATTTATTGAATGCTTTTTAATAAAAATAAAATAAAATTATTATATCTTAAATAAAAAATTAAATGTTTTAAAAACAAAAAAAAATAATTATTTTTAAATTCGAAACTATGTGTTTTGATCTCTACAAGTTATAAAAAAATGTATTAAAATTACTTGTTTTTTATTTATATTAGATTAACGCCTTATTTCTGTGTACAACTATGAAACTTGACACGTGCTAGTTTTTTTAGTGCTTTTTATAACTTATATTAAAAGTATTCAACTATAATTGGTAATTACATTATTTTTGTCACAACAATAACTGATGTGAAAAACGTATGGAGTAAGCGAACAAATGGGGTAAAACGAAGAATTCAGTATTTCCCAAAGTCATCTATGTATATCTGCTAGTAACATACCCTCACTAGAATATAAGCACATATTATCACATCTTGTCATTCATAATTAACGTATTTCGACGTAATTTTTGAAGACCTAAATTTGATGTATTAGCATTCTAATGTAAATTTTTCAACTTTTTCACTTATTCTGAAAGTACTACTTTATTGTAGTACATATCATAGTACAACTTATAGAAGATAAAAGGAACAAATAATAGTAGTAGGCGACATATTTTTGAAGAAATACTCATGCAAAGTTTAGTTCATAGACCCAATCACAGAAGTCCGAAAAAATCATAGAAGCTTAACATATCATCTTACCCCGCCTTGCCCTAAGTATTCTGGAAAACATATTTAAAATTGAGAATTTACGTACTACTCTATGTTGTTAAGAACATGTACTTAACAAAAACATATATATGTATATTTATATTGGTATAACTTTATAGTTATTAAAAAATACATAAAATTTGTGTTATTTGTCAAGAATAGTAGTGAAATAACAAATAAATTTTACTTTAAATTATACCAAATGCTGATTTTGAATACACGGACTTTAAAATGTGTTTTAATGTTCACAAAACATGTGAGTGTACAATATTTTTTAAATTACAAAATTGTTTGTTGGTTTGGCTGACATTAAATCAAATATTTTTACTAAAAGTGTTAAAAGTAACTGACATAAATTTTATATTATTTGGAAAAATATTCCAGTATTTGAGTAATATCCAAGTTGCGTCAAAAAGTATTCCTGGGTTTCGAAATACTATTGAATTTATTTTATATTTTTATTCGAAACTGTATATTATACGATGTTTTCGTTGTTTATTAAATATTGTACAATTGAAACAACGACCACCAGAGGCAATACATTGATTTTGAAAACTTTGAGCTATATTTTGGCTTATTTAAAAAGATTAGCGGTAACTTGGGTTTTTTTGGGCTTCACCTCTTTTAAAGCGAAAGGACGATGTTAACATTTTTAATACGTACTTATTTCAGGAGAGCATGCGAGCCATATCACTCCTGAGAAAAATTCTTACAGGGGTACGATTACCTAAATTTTGAAAAGCTTCAATGTTTATTTTTTCAATTATTGCGTAAAACGGTATGTTGTAACGGTTACAGCGATACCTTTCCCGAACTTCTATGCCTGCCCTAAGCTGACAAACGAAACCAGAGATTTTTTTGTCACACTTTTTATCTACGCGTAACTACTTTTAAGATTATTCACTTTTTTAGGGATAATTGTGGCTGAATTCAAACATAATTCTCCCTATTTTACACGTTGTATAAAAAAAAATTCAAGAATAAAAACTTTATTAATGTTTGAATATTTAGTAATTTTAAAATATAACAAATTTCTTGTTTTATTTTTATGGTTAATGTTTTATCGAGTTGATTTGTTCTTTAAACATTTTATTTCACTAATATCATAAAAAACAAAATACTTATCCTTTTTCGAATGAACATCAAACCAACTTATTACATTAAAGAAATGATTGCGACTGGCGCCTATTCGTGATTTATTGTTGACAGGACTAGTGCGGATGTAGCACCGCGATCATTATCTTGATAATTGTTTAGTGTGTACTTTGGCTTGTAATAAAAATACTATGAATACAACACAGTTTCCTATTTTCTATATGATATCAATTATTTTAGATTTATTGTACCAATTATTTTCTTAATTTAATTTAAATAATAATATCTAAAAGGGGTTAATAAATTTCCATTAAGATTATCATCATACACATAAGTATAACTTAAATTAGTAGTTCAAGTACGGTTGTATTTATGGTTTGGCTAAAGGAGCGCAAGTTCCTCTTGCTGAATTTATGGGCTATTTAAATATTATACTCAGAATGCTATTTTTAGAAGAATTTTGAGTGAAAAAAGTCATAAAGATTAATAATTTAATATAATGAAAATATTTACATTAGTCCTAATTCTCGAAAAAAACTTGACCGAGTTCAAAAGATATAGTAATTAATAATCAATGATAATAAAGATATAAAAATTTTATATTAATACATTACGCTAATCAATGAAGTATATCTATCTAAATTGTACATAAAGATAAATGTCTTGTTAATTTGTGTTCATTGAAATATTATTCCATTCACAATGATTATAAATGAATATAACCATTTTGAAAAAGTTATCTTTAGTCTGAAGAAATACATCAAACACTGCTAAGGAAGTTGGTCATAACATTTCGCTACCAAATTTCATCAATTCAAACAGACAACTGGAAATCAGGATGTTGTTTAAAAGTTACTATAGATTTAAAATATAGTATACTGAAATTAATGATCAGGAAGTCAATTTAAAACGAAAAGTTTTTCCGTTTTATTATAGTACTTAGTTTGATATTAGATTTAGCAATTTTAAGAAAAAATATAACATTTTATTGAAGTATATTTAGAGTGAAACATACTTCAATAGGTGGTTGATATATTTTAATCAATAGAGAATTACATCATTAGTTAGATTAATTCTAATAACTATTATCGGCAAAGAAAGTTCAAGCGGTTAATATATTGAATATATACAATTTATCTAAGACTGCTTTATTATTAAGACGTTGCAATTTAATGATAGATTTTATTATTAAGTATTAAACAAACTAGCTTTTCAGATGATCAAAAGTTTGTTGTGTGTAATCTATTCAAAGTTAGGAGTCACATAATAAAATATAATAAGAGTCATTAAAGACACAGTATCACAGATTTACTAAAATATGTTTATTTTTCAATTGTACAATTGGCTTTAGCTTATTTATAATGTTGATAAATTAACTAGAAAATGTTTTATATGTAGAAATAGAATAAAAACTACTAAGCTCAAGAGTGAAACATCTTGCATTTTATTTAAAATCGAATTTAAACCCAACCGTAATCAATTTAGGATAAGTCACTCATTTCCTCAGTCACTACATAATATTTTCAATTTTTGTAAAAGAAAAATTTGTTTGATTCAAAGAACTCTGCAATAATATCCAGTTAAATAAGTTTTTCATTCTTTCGGGGTTAATAAATATAAAATACAATTTTCTTTAATAAGAACCCCTATTTTTAGTTTAACGATATCAAACAATTTTGATCTTATAATTTGTTTTATCCGATCAATCGTTTTAGTTTCAATATTGTTTAAGGATTTTGATTCAAAAAAAAAAATTAGTATTTATTTGATTTTCATTTTACCGGAGACAACAATATTCTGTTTTAATGGCCCACTAATTATTATCGGTTTTTATTCTTGCTATTGTAAGTGACATGTAATAATAATTGTCAATAAAAACCCAGATATGAAAATTACTATATACTCAACAGCAAATTATCAATAGAAATTTTACAAAAATCGATAAACTTTAGCTAATAATAACAGAATATCGTATAAATCGTATAATATCGTATAAAAAATATTATAAGGAAAAAACTGTTTGAATTTTTTTCTTTCGTAAAATTAGAGGTTCCCTTTAATGAAAATTAAAGTTTATATCTTTCAACCCTGAAGAAATTAAAAAAAAATATTTAACTATAGAGCTTTTGAATGAAGCCAATTTTTTCCATTAGAAAAATTTAACATATTTAATAGTGCCTGAGCAAATGAGTGTCTTGTCCTTTAATCGATCACTTTATATAATAAAATTTAATTGGTTGTAAATAATAATAAATATTTTGAAAAAAAAATATACATTTTTACATAATTATGTCCCCTTGTGTAAATAACAGCCTAATAAAATTGTTATGTAATGTAATTTTGTTTTAAAATGGGTTTTAGTATTATTACAACAGTTAAAATATACGTATAATAATTTAATTCTTTGAGAAAAGAAAAAATCTTATTTTAATCGTTTAAATTTGAAATAATTAACTACAATTAGATTCATAATTTGTATTAAAAAGAAATCAATAAAATTATAAGTTGTATTTAAGGAATTATAATATATTAAAAGCAGTTATATGTCAAGAAATGGCTTAAATGAATATTTCATTCTATTAGCCGTGCTAAACATGTACTTTAAATAAAAAAAAAATCACTAATTTAAAAAAAATAGACTTGTGAAAAATCGTGATTGTGTCACTAAGTGATAATGTATATTTATTTTAATACAGTTTTCTAAGATAAATAATAAGAGTTGTAATAAAATAATGTATTTTTTCAGCGCCCTCGGCAATCTTCTCTGTTATATCCTATGCATAGTAAACGGATACGAACTCCAGAGAAAATTATAACAGGTAACAACAACAGATTAACTTTGTACCCGGTAGACATAATTGTAAAATGACTGTGTCTCCAATAGATTGCATGACAGTGTGGTCAGAAGAAGGTCACGTGTATTACAAGTCTACTTCCAATGACCCAACAGTATGCGGTATTTACTTAATGGCTAAGCCTGATCAGACCGTCCACGTGTATTTTGATTACGTTGATATACCGTGTAATACAGGCGGACTTATAGCGGTATGTGAACATGAATGAACAAACAATATATAATCATAATACTTTCATTATTCTAATCTAAGCTATTTGCATACAAATTCTCGCATATACATATATATTTGTATAGTTTTCATATTTAGTGTCATTGGGTGCATATAATTTAATTAATGATTATATGTTAATATAATTCGTTGAGGTGGATTATAATTTACACAAATATAATTACAGTACTTCTGAAGGTACTTACATTTCTATTTGTATTTAAATCTATAACTCAGTAATTAGTTTTATTCCCATAACGTATAAAAATAGTCTAAGTCCAGACATTCCAATATTATCATGAACCATATTTAAATATCATTAATTTTATTTCACCGTTGATATAAAACCAGGGTAATATTAGGTGCTTGGAGGGATGAAAACGTTTTCCTCACTCCACTACTCCCTGTTTTGGAAATTATCTGAACTTATTTGACTTAAAAATTTCTATTTAAGATATATAAAATTAGTATATATAAAATTAGATATATAAAATTAACAAATTAATATTCTCAAAAAGTTTTCTCGGTAACGGGAGTATTTTTCTGAAGACTATTATAGGAGAATATATTCTTAAAAAATAATAATAATGGAATTAAATAATTTATTTAAGAATATTAAATCAAATGTGAAAATTATTTGAAGTAATTAAATTACTATAAATTTTATAGTTTGAAATGGTATTTTGTTTTTTTTATTTTTACATTTATATAAATTAATATGTTTATAATTTGCCATCAAATTAAATAAATTATAGTTTTCTGATTTTGATAATAACACAAAATTATATAAATATTCATATAAAAAAATAT
Source organism: Daktulosphaira vitifoliae (assembly GCF_025091365.1). Taxonomy (NCBI): domain Eukaryota; kingdom Metazoa; phylum Arthropoda; class Insecta; order Hemiptera; family Phylloxeridae; genus Daktulosphaira; species Daktulosphaira vitifoliae. Next base: position 15,134,098 of record NW_026099575.1, on the reverse strand, counting down.
ATAAACATTAATTATTGTATGTTGTGTATTATTTCAATGAATTGAGTATTAGTGCAGACATTTAAGTTTTTTCCTTAATTCCACTTTTTCAGTGATGGCATGTCATTTGATTCAGGCACCAAAATGTTTCGTTAATTAATATTAGAGAGAAGAAAAATGTATTATTCATTAACATAACCTATCACACCTTTTACCTATCATCTTCTTAATATTCTATAATATAAAAATATTTCTTAATACTCATAATATTTTACATTTATATGGATTCTTAATATTTTATATTTTTATGGCTTCTTCATATTTTACATTTCTATGGCTTCTTAATTTTTTATATTTTTATGGCTTCTTAATTTTTACATTTATATGGCTTCTTAATTTTTCCATTTATATGGCTTCTTATTTTTACATTTCTATGGCTTCTTAATTTTTTACACTTCTATAGCTTCTTAATTTTTACATTTCTATGGCTTCTCAATTTTTACATTTCTATGGCTTCTTATTTTTACATTTCTATGGCTTCATAATATTTTACATTTTTATGGCTTCATAATATTTTACATTTTTATGGCTTCTTAATTTTTACATTTCTATGGCTTCTTAATTTTTACACTTCTATGGCTTCTTAATTTTTTATATTTCTATGGCTTCTTAATCTTTTGCATTACTATGACTTATTAATTTAATTTATTTATATGGCTTGGTCTAAATGTAATAATCGTTCAAAAATAATGATTAAGTTTAGATATAATTGAACAATACCTAATGAAAAAATTCTATATAATTACCTTAAATTGAACTCAATTTGCCCGTCAAGTATAAATTGGGTTATTTTTTAATATAACTCTAAATTATTTATAATCTCAAATAAATAAAATATTATTAGTGATTAACTTTTATTAGAAGCTGGCTATATCTCAAACTTATTTCGACCGAATTATTTGAAAATAAATAAGTAATTTTGGAAGTGATATATTTTTTACTTGTTGATAAATTTTAAATAATTAAAAATATAAAAAAAAGAGTTAAAACAAAATATTATGGGAAAATTTTATTTTAAAGATAGTTTTGTTTATTTAGTTCTTATCTTATGTAGTTCTAAATCAATTACCATTGATTAAGAAAAACATGAAAATTTATATTGATTGTGAAAATTAAAATAAAATAACATATTATAAACATAATAGTATTTTAATAGTTTGTAGATGGGTGGGAATTAAATGGTCAGCTATTTCCAAATGAAAATGATCACCAAGTTCCTACTGAAGATCGATTTTTCGAGATTTGTGGTACAAAAAAACCTAAACAGATATTCAAAGCATCACAAAATGCAGCTCTGATACAATATCGTATACCACATAGAGGCAATGGCTTCAGTTTTTATGTCTCTTTCATCAATAATCCAACTCGTAAGTATAGATTTAATTACTTATAAGTATTAAGAATATTCCAGTGTTTTGAACTATCACAACCGTAACTTTTATCCATATGTAGTGATGAAAATTGAGATTGTGTTTTTGGAGAACACATTTTTTTAAGTTGATCCTTTTAATAGATACCATTTAATAAACGTTATTAAAACACTAATACGCGTTCGTAATTATTCAAATAGATCTCTCATTTTTCATACTTATTTGTAAATGTTATAATTTTAAAAGTTACAGGTAATTTTTGTAATCTATATTGATAGGGTTTCTCGGATTACTTATTCATTATTAACCATTGTTCTTGATGACAATTTATATTGACTCCATCTCTTTAATTCTCTAGTTGTATTAAAAGTGATGAGCATAATAATATAATTTTATGGTCCAAAAAGCATATCTTAAGTTTTAATTTCCTTTGTTCGATCATTTTTTTTATAATTCCTTTGTTAACTTTTGAAGTTTTTTTAGTATCGTCAAACATTTTTTTTCATTCAGGATTCGTTGATTTATTTTATTGCCATTACTTTCCAAGCACTCTGTATCACATAAAAATCAAAATATTATTTTTTTCTTTTAGAAAAGAAAAAATCCTGTAGGTATACCTACAATATACATATTGTACATACGACGGTAAAACTTTATTTTTAAGCTAATAAAAATAGCTACTTGATTATGGTTAACAATTTTGAGTTCAGTATGAAGTATAATATAAATTTATAAATTAAGTTTTATTTACCGTGTTGTTGACATTTTCATGACATTTATTATTACAGCCATAAAAGTACAATTTATGTCTACAAAGAGTTACACTTACATTTATTGCAATAGTACATGGTTGTTGAATAGTTTTCTTATAATAAGTTACTTATTTGAAAATAATCTGTTTTATGATGCATACTTTTATTGTCTTCAGGATTCGTTATCAAAAATAAATTTCGTACCTTATAACTTACCACATAAAAACTATATATAATGTATAAACTTTATACAAAGCCTAAACGTATTATGTTTTATGCGCTGTTTACCACTAGTTAGCAAAATAATTATATATTAATATTATTAAGCATATCTATTCACAATCAAAATGTACACGAGAACTTCATCTAATACCAATTGATTAGATTTGTTTAAGTTCACATAAAATATTAATATTAAATACAGTTCGTAATAGAATATGTTTAAGCCATTCACTTAACATTGTGATGTTAGTAGATGTAACACTGACGTCAGAAAACTTGTGTAATTTACTATGAATTTCGTTCATCAATTATAGAAAATACAAAGGACCATTGTTCGTTTCAATTATGATGAAAGTACGGTTAGTTCAATATAGACGAACAAAATTTGAGTAATTATTATGTATTTAAGACAATTTGAACTAGAATTTAAATAATTATACTGTTTTTATCTGAAACGTAACATTTTTTTTTTAGCTATCTTAAATAGTGCACAAATTGTAATTAAATGTGGTTTACAGCTCAAGTTACATTTTAATTCGTTACGAATTGTAATTAGGTACCTATTGCATCAAATATTTTCCACCAATATTCATTGGTATCATTAAAATTGGCTTAAAAATTCTTTTCATCGTGACTTCTTTGAAGTAAAATATATAACATTATGTGAGTTTTTTTTAACATTTTTAGCGCTTTTAAATCTCAGTTTACGATTCGAAATAACCTTATTTTAAAGAAAATCCATTAGTAGTTACAAACAATATAAAAGAAAGAAAAATTGTTGATTTATATTTAACAGAGTGACACTTTGTTTTAAATTTCCATTTCATTTTTACTGGTGTTTGACGCGAGAAAGAAAAAATAATAATATTATACATTTTAACATCTTTGTAAAGAAAGTTATTTATTTTGAACTTTACTGTAAGTATATTACAAAGGTACACTGTTATTGATAATTTTACTGTTTTCAGAGGTGTGTTATTATATCATTGTAATTGGAAAAATTAATATTATAATGTATCATTAATTATAATATAATTAATATATTAATATATTATATATGCAGCTTTTATAAAAAATATCCAGAATTATGAGTCATCTTTATTTTTCTCAACTTTTAATTTTTATAAAAGAAGATCCCATTATAATATGATTATGTTTCTTAAACCCTTTGTATAGATAGTGCTTTTTTATAATAATAAACAACTTTACAAAACTGTCGCAAAAAGTATCTTCAAAAATTATGAAAATAACTCTGAAGAGTTCAAACTTAATGATTGAAATAGGTTTTAAGTTAAACTCATTAAAACCTTAATTAAAACTTTCAAGTTAAATTTTACATAATGTCAATGTCAAATGTTATTTTGGATCTTAAATTTTGTATTAAAACTAGAAATCACAAATAAAAGAAAAATAGGATTTTTTTCACGTATTTTAAACTTTCTATTTTGGTAAAATTCAAAAAAATATTTGAACTATTGTTAATTTAAAATCTGTCTGAAAGGACCTTTTCTTATTGCGTAGGTTTATATTGTATACTTATAATTGAAACGCATAAGTTCTTTGTATTTTAAAATATTGAGATTGTGTACTTTAGACGTAACAACAATAAAAATTCTCTTGATTTTCTTGTTGGAAGTGTATCTAAAAAAGGTGAAAGTTTTCTCAAATAGTTATTTGATCTATTATCAAAACGAACGAGAGAAATTGAAGGAATCAGAGTGATAATTGGACAAGAAGATACATAAAAATATCGAGGAATAATTGAAATCATTTTATAATTAATGTTTTTCAAACAGAAATGTGTTTATGCTGCTTTCAACCGAATTAGTTTTATTTACAATCAGAAAGTCAGAAAGAGTTCAAAAATTTCTGCTTAAGGTTTAGAGCATGTTTATAGTTTCAATTATTTTTGTAGTTGTAATGACAAACTTTAAAACGGTTTTGTTAAAACTATTTTGAATTTAAAATAAAGTATTTTTGCATTTTAAAATGGTTTTAAATTTCGAAACATTTTTAGTAATATATTTCATGTGACTTTTTATGTGTTTAGCATGTACATGAAAAGGGATGAATACAAAAATTGTTACTATCTTAATAACTATAAAGTTATAAGAGCGATAGTAGGTGAAACAGATTTATTTCCTTAAGAAAAAGTTTTTCTTTTTAGCAAACTAAAATTATAGCGTTGTATTTAAAAAATTGTTTATAGTGATACGTCACGAGAAATATAATAAATTTCATATAAACGCATTAGACGAATATCAAAATAGAATAATTGGAAAGGTTAAATATCTAAAATTTCTCATCAGCTAACTATTATTATTACTAATTACTTATTTAAAATAAAATACTAATTACTTATTACTGTTAGTAAAAAACAACTATAAAATGTAAGTTAAAATAAAACAAAATGTTCTGACAAGAAAAAAAATTCTATCCAAAAAAATCATAAGTTGCCTCGAAGATTTGGTAGCGTAGAATATGATATAAACGTATAAATGTTATTATCAAGAATTCCTAAGAATTATCGACAGGTAAAATTGTATCATCGTGTCAGATAATTCTACTGGTCACCTAATAATGACGAACGAGCCGCTGGACACCTCCTGGAGACACCTAGACACATGGTACTCATAGTTATTCCTTATAAACTCCTGATACTAGATTTTAATGTTTATTACAACGCATTGATATCAGTCTATAATATGAACTATGTAAACTCGTTACACGATACTTATGAACTCCTGGTACGGATTTTTAATCTTTCAAAGTGCTAATGAAGTGATGAGCTACGGTGTCCAATCCTCCAATCGTAGTCCTCGTGAATTCCTGGTACTAAATTTTGATATTTCTTAAACAATACGATCTAAAATATTAATTGTTTAAACTTGTTACGCGTTACCTTATGAATTTTTAAAACGAAAATAATACTTTCTTGACGAGCTGTAGTTAAAACACTGTACTGGAACGGAGGAATTATTTGCAATTTTATCAAAACATTTTTCGCGCAAAGATTTTTTATGTGGAAGGATAACAATTCATGTCTAAAATAATTGCGCGTTTCATATACAGATTAGTGGGTGTTATTTAATTATATTAACACATTGTTTTTTAAATCGCAAAATAAAATATTATAAAAATATCTTGCAATTTAAGTGGCCACTAGTTTTGCACTATTTATTTACTAAATAAGTAGTGTATTATTTCTTATTTTTGGCTTCACTATGATTCATGATATTATACATAAACTATTAACTAACTAATAATTAACTACTTATACAACACTATTAATGTAACCAACTACTGTAGTTCCGCTACAAATAACATCTATTTTCGAACACTGTATACCATTGACGGAGTTAGAAAAAAAACTTGGGTGAGAGGTTAATAATAATTTCTCCCAACTTAAAAAAATTATTTATAATACATTTTCTGAATTTTTAGGGGACTTGGTTTTCAAATCTAACCTCTAACTTTGTCTGTATTGGTTGTATGAAATTAAATGTTTAATTAATTTAATTGATTAATGTAAACATAAATCTTTTGAATGAGTTGTAATTTTGTAATCAAAGATGATTTTATTATACATTTTAGTATTTATCTTTTGCATAAATAACTATGTGCAAGATACCTTTTTCATCATCGGATACCTTCACAAGTCACGTAGGCTAATTCTCGTCAAGTTAGTTTCTTTCGCTATTCATGTTCTAATAATAGTTTACCGAGAAGCTTTTTTTTCAAATAGGGCTTAGAATATCATTAATGTTTTCTCTAAACAACCATTCTATATGCGACCTTGAGTTAATGTAATTAAACGGTAAGATAGATGTGAATTTTTCATAAATTAACATAAGACATGATCATTTTCATTCCCTCCTTGACAAAATTAACAGACTGTGTTACTACCAACATTTAAATTTGTATCATGTTCTTACTTTTAGCATGCAACATCCTCCTAACCGGTTTAGTCGACGTGTATACGTTAAGGAATTACGGGAAACAAGTAAACTGTAGTTTGACCACATTATATCCAGCTCAAGTAAAAATTTTATCTCTGGGAGTTGGTTTGGGACACGGTCAAAAGAGAAATTATGAACTTGAAACCGGAACGATTCACAAGGTAACTACGGATTTAATATAAAAGTAATGAAGAATATTATGTTTTGTATTACCTAAAAAATAAATTATATCAATAATATTTTAAATAAAAAGTATCGATAATTTGTTTACATTATCTTATATTTTTAAACAGTGTGAGAATCGCGGAGCGCCTGATTTCGTTCAAGTGGGAGGTGGCGACGGCTTAGGACAACTATCGGTTGTTGATTCAATCTGTGGAACAAATTCAGCCCCAGGTATTAATAATATTTTGTCTTTTTACGCTATTAACTTAAAATTTTTTGTAGATTACTAGTATCCAATATAGATGGCTACCGAAAAAGTTATTAAACAATTTTTCTTGACAGTCAAATACGAAAAAAAAAAATTAAATTCAAATTACTTCCTTGTTATTATTTTAATATTTAAATGCTGAAACAGTCGGAATTCTTTATTTAATTATATGATATTAAAAATTTGGTAGCATCGTTTCTCTTAATGAAAAATTACTTTTTGTACGATACTAAAATAATCACCTAGACATCCAAGTAGGTAAATTGCCTATTCTACGCGCCGTCTTGATAATTAAAGTTTTCTAATTTTAAAAGAAACTTCTTTGTCGCGAAATGAAGATAGAAATATATAACAGTGTGTTTGTATGTGGCACATATAAAGATATGTTTTTCTTAGAGAATGCAGTTGAGACTATTATGTGTGACGTGACAACAGTGAGGCTGGTCTCAAGTGGCCAATTTCATAATGCTGTCACTGTGGCTGTAACACCACCCGAAGTAGAAGCTACGCCAACATTAGTGTGCCGACAATAGAACTAACGATGTTCGGAAAAACAGAAGTCTTTCCTTCCAAAAAATATAAGCCGAAGCAGATTCTGTTTTACCTTTTTTGATTAAATTAAGTTATTATTATCATTACATGTTCATTTGAATAAAAATTATAATTAATAACACAATAGTAAAAGGAATACATAAGACAAAATATATATTAAATTATAATTTTTATATTATATATTATCAAGGTATACAAGTATATATATATATATATATATATATATATATATATATTTAAAAATACATATACTTAATGTATTTAAACAACTATGCATACAAATGTATATAAATATATAAGTGTTTGCCGGACAATAACGGATACATACTAAACTGATTATAATAACACTGTTGATTATTTCATATACAACTTACTATAAAATATTTATATGTATGCCAACATTGACTTGATATGTATATTTTTTGTTTTAATTATTATAATAACACCAGTAGAATTATGTGTTTTAGTTTAAGTGTAACAATAATTGTTTCTGCATTCAAGTAACGCATTTACATTTTTGATTGCCTCTAAATGATATGCTATCGACTGCTATAAATTTAATAATTACTACAGTTATTGACCTATACAACCTACAGCTGAGTATTGCGCCTAATTGTATGCTCAAGTGTTCAAAGTATTTTTTAAAGCCGGTTGAAGCTATTTTATCCTATAGCAACTACATGTATAAACAGTGTATAAAAATAGTTCTAGGTATAACACGTGACGTACAAGACTTTCAACATTTAGTACACAATTTGATACTATTTGACGATATGTAGTTATACATCTCCACATTCGTCCGAATCCAAACATTTTATTAAAATATAATAGCAACATAATATATCAACAAAAAAGGCAGTAAGCCGAAAATAGTTCTATTTATTATCGTTATCGCTAAACATTAATACGAGTATTTTGATATATTATTTTTTAAGATTATAATTTTATTATTCGTCTAAAATCGCAGTCTGGTTAATTGACATAAAATACACATACGATTTGTTTGTCTTTGCAATTTACCTACAATATAATACATTTCTCTATTTTTTCTATGGGGTTTAGATGATTGATGGCAAAAAATATAGTTATATATCGATGATGTAAGTTATAAAAGATAATGAACACAGTAACGTTNAATACACATACGATTTGTTTGTCTTTGCAATTTACCTACAATATAATACATTTCTCTATTTTTTCTATGGGGTTTAGATGATTTGCATAGATGGCAAAAAATATAGTTATATATCGATGATGTAAGTTATAAAAGATAATGAACACAGTAACGTTCAATTATTATTTATTAGGTATAAATATTTGTTTCGATTTTTTCAAGGGTAAATATATCTATGCAGCTATAGATGTCAGCAATTAGGTTAAGGTCTATTTTATATTTTACATATAACATTATTATTATCATTACAAGTAAATTATATTATCATTATGCTTAACTCTATACCGCTTAAAAACAAATTCATTATAGACGCTTATTATTTTAATTTAATATCTATTTAGGTAACCATGTCTTTATGTCTTTTTTTTCTTATATCTTTACGATACGTCTTTTTTTATTTTTATGCAATTTCTCAATCATTAAAAATATATATTTTTGTCTAATCCGAATAATTTATTATTTAATTAAGCCAATGATGACATAATTTTCACATGAGCAAAACAAATCATTCTATTCTAAGTACTCACTAACATTAGATGCTAATGGTTTGCACGTATTATAACGTAAAGGAAGAGCTTTATTCGTCAAATTAGAGTTAATTTTTTTTATTTAAGAATTTTTTTTATTTCTGTGTTGAAAAGGAAGTTTAGATAACGTAGAAATACGATTGCAAAAACTTTAAGTTTATTTTTTTTACGGATAATTTATTATATGAGCTTTGCTAAAACATAATTTCATTAGATAACATGCAAGTAAAATAACATTTCCTATCAATTAATATTCTTAAATATTATATGCTCTTATCGTTTTATATGCTTTCATCTTATGCCTTAGAAATAATAACAGTCATACAATAGTTTTTAGAATTGACTTATTTTACAGCAAAAGCATATTATTACTATTTTTTTTTTAACTTTGGGTCATTTTCGTTAACAATAAAAAATTGTCTTAGATAAAATTAGGTATACAAGTAAGTATAAATTAGTATATTAAAATACAAAGCATTGTTTAAAAAAGAGCTTCTGCATTTGCTTTCAAAAGAACAGTCTGATTTTGATATGCCTGGATTTCAGTAACAGTACAAAATCACCAAGTAAAGATACGTAAAAAAAAAATTTGTACTAATTTGGCAAAAAATATTTGATTTAAGTGAATACAGAATAATATATTGTTTGATATGTAATGGATATGTACCACGATTATATTTTGCAAAATTCCTAAAAACTCACGAGTTCCTATATATTTTTGGGTATAAAAATATGAAAAAACCATCTTTGATTCATAGAGTCATTTAAAATAGATTAGTATACAACACAATCAAATTCATACAAAAAACATTTGTTCTCAAGCTGTTAAACACACATATACATATAAACGTAATTGAGCTATAAAAATGGTACTTAGTTGTAAATAATCGTTAAAGAGCTAAGATTGTCTGAGTGTTGATATCGTGATCCCAGTGTATGGACGAAATGGATTTGAGGTTAAAGAACGTGCTCTGAACCACTATAATAAGTTTATTGCGATCACTTTAATCTCTATCGGTAATCGCATATCCTAAGTATTATAGTCGTCTAACAGATAGTACTATGTAAATATAATTATTTATAATTACTTAATTTAACATAATATAACGAGCGTGTCACGTTTTTTATTTTGTACGTGTCCCCTCTCGTCGTTGCAATAGGGTTAAAAGCTATTTCCACTTAATTATTTAATATTCATTATTGTAATTCTAATATATTTAACCATACATTAAATCACGTTTAGTCTAATACTTAAATATCACGTTTAAGTTGTTTTTGAATTATAAATCTATAGTTGTATAAAATGATACGTGTAATTTACGATTTGATATGCATTGTTAATCAACCTAATTAGTATCCTCATCAGTGCAGGAGGCGTTCTGAGAAATTCACGCTCATCAGTCCTTAGCCTATTGAGTTAACTCAGTAATTTTCAATTCTAAGTTTTAAGTATTTTTATGTTCACTCTCTCTCTCTCACTACTTTTTTTTTTTAGAATAGCTCACATATTATCAACATTAAGGTGACACATATGATCGAGAAGACATGTTGGTTAGTAGCGGCAGACAATTGTATAGACGTGTAGTTGTCGTTGACATTGGGAAATAGTTCGCTGAAATCTTCACAGGCGTTTTTACTAGCTTCTTTCAATGACTCGGCTGTAAACATTATACAAACAAAGTGTAAAATAAAGTTTTTCCTGGGCATTAAAGTCATTAGAATTTAATGTACTGAAACTAACCAATTTTTGGGAAAAAGCCATTCCAGAATTGGCACTCAGTTGCCCTAGGTCCGTAGCCCACTTCCAACTTGGCTGCGTTCCACACATGGTAGATGGGCTTTGACTCGTTGTATAATGGCCATTCGATATCATCTGATACTGGAGTACTGTTTGAAAAAAATCAATTACTTAAATATTGAAATAATAACACGAAGAAAAATAATTGGTACGTAATTCAATTGTCTTTTCATCGAAAATAATTAATTTAATTAACATTAGACCAAAGTCAAAAAATCAATTTCCAAATTATTATCAAGGTTCTATTTTGTTAGATAGCAGTGTTGATAGAATAATTTAATTTTGAAAAAAAATCTTTAATTGATAATTCACAACAGTTTGATAAAAGTCTTAAAACGCAACGCATGTCTGTTTTATAACTTATCCATTAATAAATAATTTTATTACTAAATTATATACAATATTAAAAAAATGTAGACACTTAAAACTACATATTTATTACTTCTTTAGTAAAAATTATTGGTACTCTCAGTGAAGACAAATTATTATTTTGTTTTTATAATATTAATTTGATTATGAAATTTATTTTTCTTCGTAAGGCACAACAAAAATTAATTGCACTGCGAAAAAAACCCAAGAAAACCTTCAATTCGCATGCTTAGGTAAGATACTTCAGAATTCGGTAAAAATCAATAGGTCATGGAAATGTATCCTAAAATCGAGTGTTTAAGCTAAAAACAGTAGCTATGTATACGATATCCGTGCTAATATTTTCTATTCGATTTCGTGTAAGTTGAAATTCACTAGATGACACTAAAAATTCTATTGAGGTATAATTAGTGAGAGCAAAAAGTCATTTCAGAGTCGACATGAAAAATATAATGCTTGTCAAGAACACTGGCAAAGAACGAGGTAATTTCAATAACCTATGTGATAAGATAAACGTTTTAAAAATGTAACGGAAAGTAAGTTTCATGGTAAAAATGACGAGATTTTTTGCTATATGATAAGTTAAGAAGTGGAGCTATTTCAATTTTGTACAGTCTTTCTATTGTACATACAATTTCGATTAACAGTGAAATAAAACTTATATCGATAAATGATGTATTAAATTAAGTAATACAACATTTAAAATGTAATCATTCGCGATAGTTTTGTAATCAGACAATAAAAAATGAATATTGTACATAATATATCGATTGTACTATAAATTCGATATTGCTTATGGAAACGGTAATGGCTATGTGGTAGTAAAAATAAAATACTGTATAGTCCAAAGACGTGATTAGAGAAATAGTGTAATTTAGTAGCTGAGCAGCATTTCCGGTACTTGAGTTGACCGGAAAGAACCCGGAAAATTTTATGACATTTAAAACGTTTTATAATTTAGCGTGGGGTCACCACTTCACAAGACGGTCGATAGTAGCTCATGTGTAATCATTTGCATTCTCTGTTGTGCTACAGATATAAAAATAATTTTACAGTTTTGGTTTATATAACAGATATTGTCACTGTGTAATCATAAATGGTAGCAGAGTTTAAAAATATTACTGTATATATATATATATATATTATAATTATAATTCATTAAAAAAGTATAAATTTGGCGATGTTAAAATATTTTTGTACATTGTAATAGATATATTTTAATGGCTTTAAAAAAAAATTATCGAGTTGTAGGCTATTAAACAAAAATATTATTATACTTATATTTATAAGTAAATATTAATTTGACGTTAGTAGTGATATTTCTGTATGAATGTAATGATACATTTCAAGCAATTAAAGTGAAAACTTATTCATAAATACAAGAACCATATTTTGCATGTAAGAAATGTATTAAAACACATACAATGAAAATTGTAATCTTTTTATTAATGAATTTGCTGTGTTAAAATGTTAACATTGTATATCCCATGTTTTAATAGGTTATTTTACGAAATATATACCGAAATTTTGTTTCAAGCTTATTTCAGTTTATAACATACATCAACGAAATTAAATTAAGAAACGTATTATTCAGAAATTAAGTTTAACATTTATGCAATTCCTCGGGAACATAATTATAGTTGATATTTTCACTGTACACATTAAATTACTGAACCCAAAATTACTTTAATGTTTAATAACAATAATTTTGCAACTACAAATTTACTGCCGAATGGGCATGTGTTTTGCGTTTTGTGACAATAACAGAAAAAAAGGAAAAAACTAGAAGATGCTAGGGATTTGGAGGGTGTCCATTTTATTGCGCGCAATTTTCTTTCCAACTACTGTTAATAATAACTTGGCTCTAAAATGTTTGAGAAAATTACAAAATATTATAAAACCTCACTAGGAAAAAACTATTTGGACGTCGATATAATGTAATTCTATCTATTTAGTATAATTTGATTATGATTGGGAACGATGCAATTATGATGATAAATTTTCATGTCACTTTAGCAAATGAAATTTGGTTAGAATAACTTAACTTGTGATATCTTTGTTTTTTATAATAATATTTTCATGTAACATAAGATAATAATTACTTAGAAAGAAAAATATATATACATTTGAACTTTCAAACTTGATTATAGAACTCATTTATCACAAATAATATTGAACATTTTACTATTACTTTTTTTCGGTTGAACTTCCATCGTTATGAATTCATAACGACTAAATAGAAAATATTATGAGAATTTTAAAAATGTTATTGTTACAGAAACTTAAAATTTCACACAACTCTTTAATTACTTAATCAAAACAAATTTGGAAAATTTTAAGAAAAAAAATTAATTAATATTTTTTTTATGAATTTTTAAGTGTGTAACCATCGTTCAATACTAATTAATGATTATTTCATAAACTAGATGCGATAAAATAAATCTAAAACTGGATTTAAATTTAGTAGCAATATTTCATGAGGATTCATCTAAATATTGTAAACGGTAAACATTTTTATTTTGTCTTGTGTTATTTTTTCTTACATCTCATGAAAAGAAATTATCCTTTCAAAGGACACAGTTATATGTAACTATTATTTCCTTAGCTACTTGAGTAAATTTATAAATTATAAAAGTTTTTAAATAATATACATTTGAGTAATATTTAATTAGAGAGATATTTTTACATTCATATTGCATATAAAAAAATAATACGCCGTCAGTTTAAAACTGTTTTTAATTTTAGATAATTAAATTTTTAAATACAGTTTTCATTTGGTATTTACCCAGTTAATGAAAATCTAGTAAACGCTTCCATGATCCGTATACTTAAATCTCGTTCTCTAGCATTGTATGGCATCGACATATTCAACGGATGTCCAAACACGTACTGCATTTCATCTCCATGCATTACCCCCATCCATTCGGCCCACAAATGTGAGTCAGTTCTCTACAGAAAAATGATCTATTTAAAAATATCCTTCAACAAAAAGACAAATCTTTTCTATAGGCATTTAACATATAAGTAATATTTGATTAATTTAAATTAATTTTGATAATCATGATTTGATATTTTCTATTTTTAAGATTAAATAATTAACTTACTAATATTTAATTTTTAAATATTAGTAAGAATAGTAATTTTAAATCTTTTACAGTTAAAATTTCATTTACTAAGCATTTTTTATGCAAAATATTTCATTACATGTGTAAAGAAATAGTAATAGACTCGGGCTCCTCGGTCAGCAACGATGTTAGCAAAGTGATTGGTTGGACACACAAAAAAGTAATCAGCAACAATGTCACCCAGTCTTTTTTGGTTTGAGTAAGGGTCGTCCAGTTCTCTTTTTTCCCATACAGAGTACTGAAACACATCATTAAATATATTTAATTTAATCAATGAAATATAGCCAAATATTACAAATAAAAATAATTTATTCGACGAATAAACAGGGTAAAAAGTGTTCGTGGTGTAACAGAAGATTTTGGAATAAGAGTAGGAGTGCACTAAGGTTTAGTATTAAGCCCATACTTATTTTCTGTAATGATGGACGAAATTACTAAAAAAATACAAGAAGCATGTTTTACGCTGACGATATAGTGTTAATATAAAAAAAACCAGCACAGGGGGGTCGCGGCACAGTGGTGACGTGGCATAGATGGATCAAGTATAATGATATCTGACAGTGAATAAAATCACTATAAAAAAAAAACGCTTCGATGCAAAACTTTAGATAGTGTTTAATTTTAAAAAATTGTTGGATTATTCCAAAAGCTACATGATCTGCTAGTTCATTATTAATATCCTAATTAAGATAAAGTATATGGAATGAAAAAGGGATTATTAAAAAATATTATTTCTAATAAAAAAATAATGTTGATCCATACACTTTTCAATATGTCATAGCATTATAAAGTTAAAAATGTTAAAATAAAATCGAGAATTTTCACACAATAATAGCATTTGGTAGCCATTTTCACCGTGAAGATAAAATAAAGTCCGAAATTTTTTTTTTTCATGATAAAGTATATTACATTAGCTTTAATTTAAGATATATATAAAAGTGTCAGACCTTCCGGAACATTTTCAAAAATCAAGTTGAAAAAATTAATTTTTTGTGAAAAAGTTGTCATTTTAAATCCCCTCCTGTGGGCAAGTAAAGGGTCACATATAAAAAAAAATATACTAAATGAAAGGTAATGATATCATGCATCTACAAAAAAATAATTATATTGATTCAGTTATTTTTAAAAAAGTTACGGCAGTTTTTAGTAAAAAAAATTGAAAAAATTTCGAAAATTAGCGATTTTTAAATTTGTAATTTTTTTTAAGGTTTCCCTATTTACGGGGAACGAGGGAATTTTTTTCAATTTTTGAGGGTAATGTCTTCGACTAGAAAAAAAAACACATCTCAGTAAAACCAATACCTTCTCAGCTTCGCATCGAAGCTAAAACCAGGGAGAAAATTAATCAAAGATTAGAGGTGTGGAGATTATATCCTGAAGGAAAGATATTACGAATAAGTAGGAGTAAAACAGAGAATATAAAGTACTAGTTTGACAAAGGAGAACACGAGGTAAGTGAAATGAAAAACGGAAAGTTTGAAGTATTTAGGATTAGTTGTGCAAATGAACGGTAGTATTGACGGGGATATAAGAAACAGGATTAAGTGCAAGTGGGTGAAGTGAAGAGAAGCGTCTAGTGTGTTATGCGATAAGAGAACTTTATTGAGACTGAAAGTTAAGTTCTAAAAGACTGTAGTGATACCAGCTATGGTGTATAGTTTAGAGTGCTAGGCGGTGAAGAAGAGGGTAGAGCAGAAACGAGAATGCTTAGATGGATGAGTGGAGTGACTAGAGAAGATAAGAGAAGAAATGAATATATAAGAGGAAGTATAGGTGTAGTGTCAATCTTGGATAAGATAAAGGAAAAGAGACTTAGACGGTTTGGCCATGTTATGAGGAGAAAGGAATCGGAAGCTATAAGAATTGTTATGGAAATAAATGTTGAAGGAAAACCAAAAAAGAAATGAAGGATGTTATTGAATGCGATATGTGGACGGATGATGTGTGCATAGATGATGTGGGAGATGGTGTAAAATGGAGTTTTAGGGTAAGGGTGACCAACCCCAAGTAGTTGAGATAAAAGCGAGGAATAAGAAGAAGATTCAATAAATGAACAAAAGTTATATTGAATAGTTTTTTAGGCTTTAAATCATTTAAGAAATGGATACTATGCAATTTTTGTCGAAAGTAATAGGCTTCATTTTCTTAATAAAACAAATTGATTATCATTAAAAATTTATTTCGAGCAATTATTTTCAATAATTACACGTTTGTTAAGAGTTTTAAAGTTAATGACCACGAATAACTTTTGATCGTGATTCACACGTCGTTGAACAAACTGGTCATCTACTACTCAGTCCTAATTGTATGTAAAAATAATAAACGTATGAGACATCAGTCATGCTTGACTATTTAAGTTGTCTAGAGAAGACATGTTTATATTTAAATATAAATACTACTTTATTAAAAATAATCTCAAGAAAATACTTTTTAATCACATAAATCTCACTCGAAATTAATCAAATTGTTCACAAATCGTTACATTTTTGGCGTGGCCTTCTTAGTCATCGACTCTATAGGTCTCCCGTCCAATTAAATTAAACAATAAAAAATTAGAAGGTCGATAACATGACAGCGGAACCTTATGAATGTCATATTTTTACTTTATACTTTTTATTTTCTATTCATTGTATAC
This sequence comes from Daktulosphaira vitifoliae, assembly GCF_025091365.1. Lineage (NCBI taxonomy): Eukaryota > Metazoa > Arthropoda > Insecta > Hemiptera > Phylloxeridae > Daktulosphaira > Daktulosphaira vitifoliae. The sequence goes on along the minus strand of NW_026099575.1, from coordinate 15,117,143 downwards.
AATTATATTTCACCGTCAGACATTTATTATCGATTCATTACTTTTTATACCCACCTTTTTTCCGTAGCTTTAGGATACGTTTCAAACACTAAATATTTGATTTGTACCAAATCTTATATAAACACAATGTAAAATTATCCACATTGCAAGTTTAGTTTACATTTTATCGTAATCCAAACCCCATCGATTTTCGTGTTTTTGGATATTTTATGAAATAGAACAGGTTTTAATGTAAAATTATAACTATTGATTGTGTGAAATTATTTAGTGAACCATATATAGCTCCTATTACAATTATAGGGAATTTAATCAAAGTAGTAATAGTGTCAAAGTATTACTAGTTTAACGCTCATACCGAGTTACTTTATATAATGTGTTAAATTTTTCATAGGTTAATATTTTTAATTAGGATATATGAATAATTTTAACATGATATAAAACATTACTTGATAAATTATGGCATCCCTTTCTAGTTGTGTTCTGTCTTTAAATATCACGTTAATAATATGTTCAAATTTATCTTTTGTCAGCTGAGTGGCTGACTCTCGATTGAAAAAATCCACAAAATCGTATAGTAGAAAATATGTACCTGAAAATAAATTGAAATTAAATGATTTAAAACAATTATCAATTCAAAATTATTAATACGATGACGAACATCTTGAAATATATTTGAATTCATCACATCACTAAAACTTATTAAATGACAAATAATCAATATCACCCTTTAATTAAAAATATATAAATATATTTAATTTATTTGAGCCTTAAAAAAATAATAATGATTAAACAATACCAATTAGTTATATTGATAAAATATTTATATTATTATCATGAAATAGAATAGTATATAAGTCAGATCAGAAATAAGAAACTGAACAAACACTATTTCATAATAGATTAACATCAAGCTATTATAGCTTATAACTTTATGAATGATACGCAAATTTTCTCTAATTATGTTTAGATTTTTGACTGTTGTTATTTGTATTCAGTGAAATTTTGATGAGAGGAAATGTGGTATAGAATTATCCTCAATAAATAATTGTTTAACTACCTTTTCTTACGTTTCCATTATTTTAGTATAAAATTAAAACATTACTATGATAACCCTCACATTCTATCGAATGAACTGGCAATAGTGATTCTTTAACATAATGCAATAATTGTACGACCAAAGCGAAAAAGTAGCTACACGTATGTATGGAAATAACAATAATTAATGGTAGGAATGGAAACACTGAAAAATTGCTTTTGTTTGAGAAACTGGAGAAAAGCTTACACGAGCGCTTTTATTCACATTACCTACGACGGACAATAAAGGTCAGTTGTGTTTTGTTTTGTAAATCATCAGTAAGGTTTGTATGTAAGTATAAAACCGTATACACACATCCTTTGTATACTGAATCATATCGTTTTAATCAATAATGAAAGTTTTATTTTTATACGACTTTTCAAGTATGTTGGAAAAATAAAAACGTTTTCATTTTTAAATGAACAATGCAATTAGCACAAAAATTGTAACGCAGGATTTCGCGTGTACGTTTTTGTTTGAATTTTTTCTTGCACAACTTGCAACATTTAGGAGTGCCCTATGCTTCCCTTTTGTTCGCTTTGAAGTATACTTGAAGTATTGAGCGAAGTGTTTTAAAAATAATAACTAACGATAAGTTAATATAAGCCTGCAAAGACAATTACTTATGGTTTTCAAAAGGGACGCAGTTAAAATTCATGATCGATAGAAAACCGTTGTACAGTAGACCGAAACATTTTATGAAAACTCTTATATACTGGCCATTTATTTTTCTTAGTGTGACATTTTATAGTAGGTTGTGATAATCTCTAAAATGACGAATTGACATGGAGAAATACATTCTCAGCGACAAAAACTTCCATCATATATTTTTTTTTTTAAGAAGAAAAAAGTAGGTCACTGCACGGAATAGATCTGAACTCTTTTTTTTTTTTGATGTTAAAACGCGGTCTCTCATTCGTACTCACAAAAAAATCATTCAACGTGGTGTATAATATAAAAAAACGAGAAGACATTTCTACAAGCCCTATAATTTCCCCGTTGAATCATATAAAAAGTCCATCGTACTTAAACACTTTTAATAAAATGGGTCTCTATAGTAGTATATATTTCACGCAAAATATAAAAACATAAAGTTTTTTTTCTGTTAAATTTTTATTTTAAAGTCGATCGTGTGTCCAATTCGACAAGGTTCCAAATGCGCATCGTCACTTGATCACAGGCGGCATCGTATATTGGATAAATATTGATCTTAAAAACCGTTAAATAATATAAAGGGTCAAAATACAAAGACTCTAGTTTTTTTTTTTTTTTGTAAAAAGCGTATGTTTTAGACATTTATGCTTATTTCCCTTCAAAAAAAAAAAGGTAATGAGCAACGAAAGTCTTGATACATTAACTTGTAGACTTGGACTAAATAGAGAACATTTCATTTAAAATACTATAACGCAATGTTGTTAAATCATTTTTTGATAAATTTGGAATTACTTGTCTTCGATAATTTGATAAAATATGACTGACACATTTTTCCTTTCCAAAAATTTATTTTAAATGACCAGATACCGTTGTCATTTTTACACGCAATAGCGACTTAGCGGACCCGATGGAAAACAGGTCATAATGTTATGGAAGATATTGTGACATAATTATTAGTTTGGCTTGTAGGGTTACTGGTGCGTACCGTGTTTGCGTTTGAAAGTGGCAATAGGATTACTCGGTGTGAGGTGAATAAAAAATAACATTGCTGTAACTCGTTCGACAAAACTATATAATAGTGTTCAAGAAACCCAACAGAATGAACTGGACGTACCTAAACAACTTGATATGCACTGGAACCAAAATATAAGAACAACATTTTCTGAAATCGATTTTCTGGCATTCTATGAATATAAAACTCGCATCTTACAAACAAAATATTTTTTGTTCTTTTCATCGAGTCATGGTTGTTCATTTAATCTTTTCATTTAAGATTATTAACACTTTTATTTATAAATTATATTCATAAGCTTAGAATAACATGATTGTTTTTCTTTAAGTAATTCATAAACTATACTTGTCAGCTCTTTTTACTCTTATCTTAATAATAAAACACTATGTGTAAAACCCTAAACTTATATTTATAAAAACAAACTATATTAATGTCGCATAAAACATCAAAGTGATTTGTATACTGATTGCTCATGAGAGTCTGTCTCTAGATATTCAATATTCTGTTCCAATCGCACTCTCAACATCATCACGCATAATTTATGATCATCATTGTCGTATTTCTCAAGTGTTTAGGTTGCAAACTGAACTGATTTGTTTTTAATTATTGATTAATATTATTAATAAAGATATTGTGAGAAACAGGGAAATTATCAGGTAAGATTTTAAAAGACAATAAGAATCTAAATGTATGTCATTATATAACCCTCGAACAACACCCCGAAATAAAGTAACTCTTCTTTTTACTCAACACTCATCACGACTACCAATTTGCCGGTTATTTTCAGTTACGATAATATGCATAAATATACCTCATTATATAATAAAAATATTAATAGTTATACGAGCAGTTGCGTGTTCATAACTTGTTACCCTTGTGGAGTTTAGTCAACACTAAATTACATAATTATTTCATTTGCTGTTACAACAAATAGTATTATTTTTGTTTCTTTAAATTAAAGGCAATACATTTACAGCCGCTTTACACTCATTACATTGTAATACAGACATCCGTTTTGAAACACGGATATTTTAAACAATAGAAAGCAAAAAAAAAAGTAATTTTAAATGATAATTTCACAAAAATAATGTATAATGCATTGAAATATTCTATTATCTAAAAAATCACCATAAAAAAAGTTTTTAAAGTTAAAATTACTCCAAATAAGTTTATCTAATACACAGAAGTTACATCACAAACAGTGGATATGATAAAATGTCGAGTTCAAATAAATTTTATTTTCATAATTAATCTACATTTACTTATTAGAATACGAATACGTACACAAAAATAGAAATGTGTACTAAAATATAAAAAATTATATTTGGTTTATTGTACCAGCTTTGACCTGATTCTATAAAACACGCGATTCGTGTTATCGACAGGCGACTGGCGCAATTGTCATTGAACGTTGACGCCCAAATAGATATATAAAAACTTTTTTTTAATTTATATACATATATATTTTTAATTTCTTCCTATTAAAATTTTTAAATAAAGCAATACATATATTTTTGTATAGGACGTGGTGAACTAAGTCACTAAACTCATTTATTTAAACTTTTAGAGTATAACATGCGTAAAATGGTTTTTTCTGTATTTTTGACTTTGCTTAAATACCAAAGTGTCGGGAAAATTAGCTGAAATTTTCAACTTATACAACGCTAGACATTCATTTTTAATATAAAGAACATGTTATAAGATTAAATTAAATTTATGTTTTAACGTTCGCGTCCTCCGAGACCACTTCCTTTAAAAATATTCCCCTGAACAAAATCAGGTAATTAAATTCTGCTCGCAGAAAATGATGAAATATCAACAGTAAACATTTACTAAAGTCATCATGAAAATTATCCAAACATTAATTTAAATTATAATTTAATAAAACATATGATGACACCTAATCACATTGATAAAATATATATCAATCGAACTATTGAACAACTACATTTTCCCTGTAATTTAATTGATAATTATCAATTTGATTACAGGAAAAATTAGATTATAATTTAATAACAGATAATTTTAATTCTATAAATCATTTTTCAGAGATAAGTATCATCAGCATACGAACAATTATTTCCAAAAAACATCGATAAAAATTATGGTGATTCCGAGAAAAGAGGTTAATCAGTTTTAAGATATTTTAATGCAACATACTACTTTCGATCTATTCTATGAAAATCAGAATGACATACAGATATTAGTTGTAATCTCAACATTTTATAAACATTTCGTAGAATATCATACAACCTCAAAAATAATGAGAACAATAAATTTTTAATATCAAATAAAAATTTAAACGCGACGTTTGTCACATCTCAACGGTTGATAAATTGAAACTCAATGATATAAAAAACACAGAGAAAATTAAATTACCATCAGTAGAAATATTGAAATATTTAAATAATTGGATCACCAATAATATATTTTCAGTTCTTCAATAGCTTATAAATATTAAGTATTGATTTTATTCAAGATTTTTTGAAATTTAATATTTAGTTCAAATAATTAATGGAATGTTAATCAATATTAAAATATGTACCTTCAATCAATCATTAATATCACATTCATTTTTTAATGTTTTTAATACAAAAAAATTAATATTATAGAATGCTATATAATTTTGCAAAAACTTCAATGGTGTACATTAAGTTGTATTTATTGATACAAGAAAAATTTAGGGACAGGGAATAAATTTGTTAATTTTTCTAAGATAGAAGTAAAATAAATCGAATTTTTCATTTATTGATCTTGTCAATTTTCTACGAATTTACAGTTCATAGAAAAACAAAAGTAAATATTAAATTCAAAATCAATTTTCTTTTCTAAAAATTACTTTTTTAATTTCTTAAAGGAGATGGTCTAAGTTCCTAAGCTTTCTAAATTCATCTTCTGTTGCACGACCTACTTCGAAATAATCTGGACACACCTTTGTTTACAAAATCTTAACGAGAAACTTAAAATCAATATGTTTACATTTATTTTTATTTAGCCATTTATATTAATAATATAATCGGCAACAGTCAAGTTTGATAGAAAGAAATTGTTTGTAAGACATGTATTTTGTGAAGTAAATCCATTAGTTTTAAAAGCATAATTCATTTTTACCTGCAGAGTAATTTAAAAAACTTAACGTACCAACGCTATAAAAAGTTACTAACCAACGCTAAAACTTGTCGTGCAAAGTATTTCACATTTTGATAAAACAAAAACTGCAAATCAAAAGAAATTTATATTTAAAAGTGATAAGAATAAACATTTTAAAATAAATAAATCCATATTTTCAAATATAATATTCAATCAAAACAGATTATTAAGGCACTGAAAGTAATTTCAATGAATAATTATCTTTGAAATATTTTTTACCTTTTGAAAAGTTCAGATAAAGTTCAAATTTAGATTTAGTATTTCTTTTTATTTAAGTATTAAACATTCTGATTATTTTGTAACTTTTTTCGTTAACCTGAAATAGTTTATTTAAAGTTTCTTTTAAAAATTTTTTCCCACCAAACATTAATTTCCATAATAATACTTTTTCAAACGGCATAAGGTTTTATCCCAAAATAAACTTTATCTCGAATGACTTGAAAAATTATCTCTTAGAATATAATAAGGTTTATTACTTTTTTAAATATCACTATTATATAATTGTATTTGTACATACATTTTTTTACTGAACCAATATTTTTGATCATAACAAAAAAAAGACACCGAAAAATATTTAGTTGAAGACGTACGTTGAAAGTTCGGAAAAATACCTCTCGGTGAATTTATTACCTAAAAAAAATATCTAAGAATGATAATCTTTGGATACGGCTAATTTTTATATTTTAATTTTAAATTGCTAGAACTTTTTGAAAATTTTATTCGTTGCTTAGGTCACCGAAATAATATAAAAATGATACTAATATGAAAATAATTCAAAAAATGAATGTAATGATTTGTCGCGTAAGTAATGGCGTTTTGATGTGCTATGTAAGATAAACCGTTTTCCCCTTTTACAACTTAACTTATTAGAAAGGACATTGGAAGAAATAAATAGAAATTTAATTAATTTAAGTATATAAGTAAATTAATTATTAATATTTATATTACAATTGTATTTAATGAAAAATCTACTAATAAGGATTGGTATGAAAAAAATTACAATTGTGTTATAACAATAAACATATGATGGTGAAAAAATTTAACTATTAGAGTAATTTTTTAGTTAGATAATTAATACCTAATAATTTAATATGAAAATCGCAATCCGATAATGACATTTAGCATAGAGAAAAAAAAACGAAATTATATCAAGTTTTGATAATTGTTTCACCTTTAAATGATTGAAATGCATTTTACTCAATAAAACAACTTTAAATAAAAATGAATAACAGTTATATAGTTTTCTAATAAAATGTATTATATCAGTTGTTTGTGTTATTATTACCTTCATTTAAATTGCTACCAATGAGTATATCGATGTCAGAAAAGTTTGCTTTTTTTAACATATCCAGAGGATGTTCTGGCATAAACAAACCATCTACCGTTGGTGCCGATGGAAATCCCAGAATTCCAGAATAACTATTCCATTGTTTTTTTGATATTGTACCTGCGTCAACGGAACGCATACAAGACATAGCGGAATGCCAATTGATTGTTAAGTCCGTCGAATTACATTTACAATCATCCAACAATTTTTTAGCTATTTCTAAAGCTCGTTCGCCACTCATGTAACTCCATGGTGCATTAACTGTTCCTGATTGTAATATACCACGTCGTACTAGCCCTCGTGTGACAGGTGATATTAAATGCACACTAACCTAAAAACATGCACACATTTAATCAAAATTACATTGTTTATAGGAAGCAAAATAACAGAGTTTCAATAAGAATTAAGGTTTTAACTACTTTTTAATCAAAAAGTATATATGTTATATCATTAAACAGTTTTGGTAAGTAATTAATTCCAAAAAGAACGGATGCTTGAAACAAGTTTTTTTTGTAGGAATGAAACGACATTAATCAATTTATAAAATTTCAATTGTAAAAAAAACATGACTAATGATGAAGTCTGCAAATGAATTAAACATAAAAATAATACTCACTGAACCACCACCAGCAGATTCTCCAAATAAAGTTATAGTGTCTGGATCAGCTCCAAAAGCTTCTGCATTAGCTTTTATCCATCTAATGGCCATCGCTTGATCCCATAGCCCCATGTTCCCAGGAGCATCGTCACTGTCTTCGGGCAGTTCGGGAGCCAAATAGAGCGACCCAAATGCACCAAGTCTGTACTGCATTGAAGCAATCATGATGTCAAATGTTGCAGCCATCAAGTCACCATCGTAAATATCAAGAGTTGACGTACCGGACATATATCCACCGCCGTAGATCCACACTAACACTGGTATCTGAATAAATAAAAAAATAATCTAAAACCCGTTAAATAAATGTTATACATCAACAATAATACATTCGAAATAACAATAATTGTCACAACACTTTTTTAAGCAGAAAAATCTAATAAATGAAATTGTCTAATAAAATGTAATTGTCTCTACAGAAATGTTTTTCATTTAAGAATGCAAGCATTTTTCATATCAAATATAACATAAATTTTCTATGTTTTTACCATACAAGAAATTTCACTGTCTCTCACATATTTATGACCGTTCATCTCGGCTTTTATAATCACTATTTATATTTTTAATTCAGCCCTAGTGCATTGTAATGTAAATAATATTTATGTTTTAAATATTTAGTTCTCAGAGAGAGCAATCACTAAGAAAATAAGACAATATATTTGCATTCATTTTACCTCAAGATTTATTCAAATTAGCAGTAACCAATTGCATGCAAGCCATTAATTTTAATTAAAAACTGTCATGATAAATATTTTTAAATAATTAAAAGTAAACTATCGGATAAGTTTTATTTATTAAAAAAAAAAATAAATTTTATTACATTAATGTTCTAAATTTTTATTATTACTAAAAATTTAATTTATTCGGACACCTGAATTATAAATCTAAGTAATTTGCAGTTGATAAACTGTATTGAAGTCCGGAAGTGTTGTTTAAGTAAGAATTATTAGCACTAGACAGGTTATTCTAAACTGACCCTTCAGTATAATTTCTTACCTTCCACTAGCTTTATTTTATCGTTGTAGAAATCAGACAATTATATTGTTCTATTTACCATACATAATAACTATTATATAGAATGTTTATTAAGTGAGGAAACGGGTTTCTATTGTTGTCATTGTTTGTATAATTTACCCGTTTCCTTACTTATTGAACACCCTGTATTCTGTATTTACTATAATACTATTGTGCAGCTATCCTTTAAAAAATGTTTTTCGTGAACTTGAATCTTCCTTTATCATCTTATATACATATTTATATTTATATAAAACCAAATGCAAATTATAAATAATTTCGGCTTTCAAATATTATACATAACTATATCGAGTTGGTTTAGAAAGATAAACAAAATTTAATCATGATTAATGTTTTCTATATGTAAATTGAACTTTATTAGAAAATAAAATGATAATTAAATATTTAAGTTTCTATTAAACTTCTAATATTTTACTTGTAGAGTTCTAATGTAAATATCTTTCAGGTAATAAAATAAATATTTACCGTTTTCAATTACAATCTGCACTATAAACATATTATTTCATATATCATAGATTTGTAAAACTGCCAAAAAAGTGTCGAATACACTAGTTTTTTTAACTAGTGATAACCTTATATATATAATTTAATTTTACATTTTTAAATGGAAAATATAGCTTTTTAAAAGCGATTATTGAAATCATAATTTTATAAAAAGCATGGATGTATTTCAAGCATCATAAACTACGAGTAGAGAAAAATAATATTTAGGATGCTAAATAAACGATTCAATTAAATTAAATTGCTGTATTGAATTACCAAAGTAAATAACGTTTTTACCGGTGTTCTAGTAAGCTTTAAACGGTACATTTTTCAATTAATAATGATGTAATTTAGTTATAAATAGCCAAAAGTGATTTGGGATTAAATAATAATAATTCATCTACTAATAAAAGTCAAACTTCTTTCTGCTCGAATTGAAGCAATTGACATGTCTCGTTGAATGTGTTTTCATGTGCAATAAAAAAAGATTTATACAAAACTTGACTTTGTTTTCTACTGATTACCTTTGAGTGATGGGCTGCATTTGAATGGTGTCTCGTACGTTGTTTGCGTGGCACCCATATGTTCAGGTACAGACAGTCTTCCGACAACTTGGTATTAGGGTTCCACATTTCTTCTCCTTCGAATCCTGGAAAATACTCATACCGCTCCTGATAACACGTATTGGGCATTTTGGTAGCATTCAACACTCCTGGCCATGGATCTACTGGCACTGGCCGACGAAACCTTAATGGTCCTAGTGGTGGTTTGGCGAATGGTATGCCGGTAAACACTCTGACCTCTTGGTTAGCTATGATCTTCGTATAGCCTCGTACTAAGCCAGTAGTTGTGGCTACTACTGGATTTTCATCACCATCATCCCCAGAACCTCCGTTGGTTCCTCCACCGCCATCATTTCCACCACCATTACTTCCGACCCCGATAGTGGATGGTCTACTCGACACGGTGGCACAACACAACAAAAATGTTATTGTTGTGCTGCAAGTGCAAATGCCACTGCCAAAACGCATAGCGTTTATGCTGCACCAACAAGCTCTGCAAATTAAACGCAACATTGAATTATTTCAAGTAGGTAATTATTACATAAGTATTTTTATATTATGTATTATGCAAAATTAAAGATTTAGACTAACAGTAAAAATATTTCTCCGGTTTTTCATATAAGTATTTCACAGTTTATTACCAGAAAATATGCTAAAATTATTTTATGTTTAAAAAAACCATATAAATCTTTGGAAGTTTTAAAATTCAAATCAATTTTATTTTACTATATACTGTAAAAAATGACAAATGCAAAATAAAAACTAATCAACAATTTTGCACGCATTAAGTTATTTTTATCAGTTTTACATCCTTCTATTTCTCGAACTTAACATGCTTTAGAGGGCTTCTGTAGAATGTTAGAGAGTTAAAGATGGTTCTCGGCTAGGCCAAGCCGACTTCTTATTTTAATTTATTCTTTAAAGCAAAAATTTAATCGTTGATAAAACTTTCTGAGAATTTAAAAATTGCCAACTACTCTTTTTCCTCATAATTTCAACGTAGTTCTTCAAACATTAGCAAATATTCTTGTTCTGATTTAAGGACATCGAGAAAAATCATGAATATTTACTTTTCAATAAACAAAATGTACGATATTTACTGTGCACTGTAACTCATAAAATACGAAATTCTTGCAACTATCTTGAAATAAAATAAAATTGAACTATAATCACCGAATTTTAATTATATAAATACACTGTCAATATCAAAACAAAAAGAATAATAACTTTACACATTTTTTATAGTAAAGATTTACACAGCAAGCTAGTGTATAGATACACATCAACAAAATACGGTTAAAATTTGAACATAAGGTTTTATCTAATGGTCCTGCGTGCAACTATTATTATTCCCTCTTGAACCATTAAGGTGTCACATTATCCGCCAGTAATTCACGTTGACTTAAATTAGTTAAGTAGTTCATAAATATCTCAGAAAGTACTATTCCAAGTGCTCCATATATGTAATGTTTTCTAATTTACATTACTCCGGTCTTATTTTCAATCATTCAACTATTTACTTGTATATTTATTTAATCTTTATTTGTAAACATATATATTGAACGTTATGCATTTGTGTACGCGGAAATCTACAAATTAAGACTTGTATCATTTATGACGCGTGAAGAGTATGAATTTTAACAATTGTCATTAACAAAAGTGACATAAATTATTAAAAAAAAAATTATATATCACAAAATGTAACACAGTGGATCATTGAGTTGCCGCCTTAGCGCTGATGTTCAACTGCGTTGTTTGCTCCCAATTGAGTGACCATATGAGAACTTCAACAGTGACACACACTTTGCTCCCAAGCTGGTCATTCAGCTATAATGAGATTGCGTCAGGTCGACAGCCGGTGTAAAATTTCATCGAATTGTTAAGCCAAAGCCGACCACAAATAGTTGGCATAGAGGCAAAGGTGATAATGATTGTTAAGTGTACTCAAAAAAATAATTACTATCACATTTAACGTTTGATAAATTCCATTAAAATTTTGTAGACAAGAATATATATATATATATATATATATATATATATTATAAAATCATGAAAAAATACAAACAATTTTATAAAACAACGTGTTTTCAAAATATTTAAGTAAAATATCAATATGAAAAGACTTAATTGATTAAAAGCATCATACTATATTGTTAAGGTAAATTTGATAGTAAAGAGATAATAATCATATTTCATTGAAAAACAACATGGACAAAGATTAATGTACTGCGTAAACATAACATTTTAAATACACTAATAATATTTGAAAAAAATCTGCAATTTATAAATATTAATGTTTGGATATAGCTCCCGTTGAAATATTCTATAATGTTCGGTAACATTAGTTAAAAAATCTTCATTTATTTGCCTATTTATATAAATATGTGCACATAGTTCTTAAATCAATCGCATATTTGATCTATTTAATATGAAGGTCAATTATTATCAATGTTATTAAGTGTTGTTTACCTATTTTCGAGACTTTCAGAATAAGTAAAAATAATTATTTTAATTGGCACTTATTTAAAAATAAATATATAGTTATACTTAACACTTGACCTTGACGGCACGTAATGACTTTTAGCTGACAGCTAAATGTTTATCCAACATCAAATTAAAGAATTATCTATGCCAAATATAAAGTAGTGTATTAGTTCATTAAATGCATAACAAGCAAAGTGGGAGTATATTTAATGTATATTTTATTTAATTAAGGATTCAATAAAATTTATATGGTGTGAAAAGCAAGTTTACGTCTATAAACTGTCGAATATTTTACACCAACCCAATACTTTAGTGACTTATGTAAAATGAAATGCTATATACAATGTATATATATGTATATTATACATATATTTTTTAAATCTTAAACGGGCTTAAATATTTCGGTTTATGACTTTCAGTATGTCGTAATTCAAATAGCATAATAATTTATATAAAAACAAACGAAATAAATAAGCTTGGAATTTTTATATCTCAGAGTATTTGAAAATTTTTTTTTTTAATTAGTATTCATAAAATTTTAACGTACATGTATTTTTACAGAAAACATTATTTATTGAGTTTTAATATAGGCGGTTAAAAGGTACTCATTTTCAAGTTTATGTGGGCTGTTTCTAAAACAGGATATACAGTATGAGAAAATTATACCCCTGTCAGACTTATAAATTTTAGTTACACACAAGAATTAATAACAACCTTTAGCCTAAAAAAAAATAATTTCAAACAAAAATTAATTTCACTGGTTATATTTTGATGCATTAAATAAAGTGACGCATTCATTAAATAGATCTAAAACGTGTGATAGTTTGAATTTACATGCATAATTTTTGACGATTTAATTATTTTTATTTTTAATCGAATTTAACGTTATCTTATTATAAAATGATAATAATAACCATAAAAATATTACACCTAGTTTCCCACATATTTTAATGTGTGATCAATAAATATCAGTATAATATAAACACGTTCTTATATTTTATCTCAATTTAACTTTAAATGATACTTTTCACCGCAAAAAATATACACATTATACTAAGACTAAAAAAGATTACTGTGTACTTGTATCCATAAAACTAATCTCGGGTAATAAGACAAATTTTAAGTGTTATACATTTCTTAGTGTTTGTAGGCATACTAAAAGTCTAGTACTATTACTTTAAGAATATATACTCAAAATATCAAATAATCTAATTAATCTTAAATGTAATAATGTTAAATGAACAAATTTTTCACGACTAATAAAAATATCAAAAAAAAATAGACTATTCAATTTAACACGCCTGTAAAAGGCATATAAACTTTATTCAATTACAGATTACAATTTTGGGTTAGGCCGAGCACCTAGTGAAAACTATTTGGTTTTATGGTCGTCTAACAATTATTGGCAGTTCACACTAATGTTATTTATAAATTACACTATAAACTTGTGTATAGTTCTTAAAACAAATTTCGTTAATAATTTTCAACGTATATTATGACAAACCAAAAAGTTATAAAATTCTTGTAAATAAAACCGTTAAGATATTTTTATATTTAAATGGAAAGAGTAAAAGAATGAGGTTAAACTAAATAAATAAGTATAAGAAGATCTATAAAAACACTATTATTCATACCTCAGTTCATGCAAAGTCACGTAGATTTTCAAAAGCCGTAAATCGTTTAGGTTGACTTTCACACCTACTAAGTCATCCCTATAAAGTATTCATCTGCATATAGACAAATTCATATATATCTGTGTTAACCCTTAACCCGGAATGACAATTAAACTTGCACGAGATATACCTATTGGGGGACTAGCTTTATATGACACAACACTATTTCGATGGCTATAATTTTTCTAAAAATAAACTTTATTTAATATGCATTTGCTCGTCTTTACTTAAAACACAAACCGTACGAAAATAACTCATGCGAGCCTTCTAAATAATTGCCTATTTCTGAATAATATTAATCATTGTTCTTGTATTATTGTATTGTTATAAAATATTTCTTGGGAGAGATTAAACAACTTGAGAATTATTTTTACATTAGAAAATCTGTCTACAATAAGCAAATATACGACGTGTCATACTTAACTAGTTTACCTGTTTAACAAACCACACGCAGCATGTTGTTTTTCCAACCTTGTAGCATTTTGTAACGGTAAAGTATATCACAGCGGTCTCCTAAAAATTAAAAACAGTGGTGTAATAAATTACAAAGGCCGAGTAGGGAGTAGTAGTATCATATTGTGCCTTTTGGTCGTTAAAATATGTGCGAGTGTGAACTGTTATTAGATAATCAATTTTATCAGCCAATCTGTTTGGTGTATTTTTAACCGCGCGGTTGTTTAGTGTGCATGACTGATTAATATCAACTCTCATAATTGTCCCTGAACGTTTAAGTACCGTTTCGGGAATAGTAATGACAACTGTTTACAATTTTAATTATTTCAAACATAACACGATTCATTCAGCATGAAAATTATTAAAGCTATTTGAATTTTAAAATGATTGGAACACACCCTAAGCTTATTATTACATTATCAATAAACTAATTCGAATTATGATTTTCAAAAAAGAACTATTGGTCCATTCTCCTCCTACCCCTTTTAAAGTAGTATAACTTTAGTTTTTTTTTTAATGGAAATAAATATATTTAATTACCTAAAGAAACAAGAAAATGATTGACTCATAATAACTTTTAAACAGATATTCTAAAATATCTTAGCACATTTATATTAAGGCAGAAGGAGTATTATTTAAAATTAAAAATATTAATTTAAAAGTAAAAAATATAAAAATATTTAACTCATAGAGCCACACAAATTAATCGTAAATGAGTATTTCGGGAACAATGTTGCCCATATCAACACTAAAACCATACTGACATCCCGACAGAAAAATACTCTCTTATATACCTTAGTGACCTTATCACGTAGAGACGTTATCATATTATCACCTAGTCAATTGTCATATTTTGCCAATTTACACATTTTTATTTCACATTTGTATTCGGACTAATTTCAAAGTTGTAAAACTCATTAAATTTGGCTATTTCTCTTATAACCCACAGTTCTTTAACAAAATCTATTTTATTCATCGGAATATTAATTGATCTGTATACCATACTATTAAAAGTTCTCTTTTTGAGTTGCCAGCTGTGGTTCGAATTAATCAGAATGTACCTGGACTAGAGTTTTTTTTTTCGATAAATTTTAAAATTTAGTCCCTCCACTCAAAAAAGGCAATTTTCCCTCTATTTTCTGTTTATAAGTGATTTTGAATGAAAATAATTTAAACGTTGTTTGAAAGGCCTCTGTGTTAAGACCTTTATTTATTACTGCAAAAATATCATCTCCATACCTAACCGAAATTTTCAGAAAATAGCCATGTGTTTTAAACCTACTTATAAAAATTACTTTTAAAAATAATGATAGCGTATTTTCCATTGCTATGCCCTTAATTTGTTAATAAAATTTATTTTGAAACCGAAAAACATTATGGTCCATAAGTGACCTTGTTAAATTAACAAGCTCATTTATTATGTGCTGTTTTATGGTTTCTTCCTTACTACGTCAGCAGAATTTAATCTATCATTATTTTGAATAATACAACCAAATAATTCTTTAACACCCTTACTAAGTATTCAGCCAAATTGTAAGTCGGAACAGTAATATTCGACACAATTGGTCTCATATTATTTTCCGGCTTATGTATTTTTGTCAAAGCATATGAACACGTAGGTGCAATTACCAGGCATCTCTATTTTTGTTCAAAAATCACTTTTTTTAATAATTCAATAGAAAAATAAAATCCCTGTCGATTGTTGCAACAATCAGACAAATCCAATCGTTAGACATGAAGGTACTATACAAAAGAAGGTGTCTGTTTTTTTTCGCAACAACAAGACATCCCAGAGATGTCTTGTTACTTGAGATCTCTTAAATTCGATCACACCAACACTAAAATGATAGAATATTATTTACATACCAGTAACAATCTAACACAAATATCCCAATAGTAATATGCATGTTATGTATTCATCGTTTATAAGGTAGTCATAAACGAACAACAAGCTAATCTAGAGGTTGCTAAGAACAATATTTTAATTGTAAAAAGTTACTCAAAAATAAAATGGAAATCATTTTGACATGAGACAAAAAGTAAACTTAAAAAATAATACGTCAAAGATATGTAGTATAAAAACACATTTGTTGTATTTTTAAACGTTAATATATTTGTTAAATTCTTTCATGTGTAAAATCTATCAAACGTATTTCTTTGGTAAATATATTTGTTCGAATACATATTCGCTAACTTTAAGTAAATAAAATGAGGACATCATGCAAAGTCTCTTTCAGGATTGCGTGCGTGACATTTTAATCTCGTCTCTAGAGGAAAATTGAAAGTAATTGTACTTAAGTCCACAACTTAATGTGATTCCAATCCGTGACGCATAACGTGAACAATCCCATCGAATATCAATATTTAGAAACTGTTTTTCGATTTACACCGATTTAAAAATGATGCTCTGGTAACACGCTAATGTTCAAAATACTTTACTCCTAAAATTACTTCGTTAAGTACAACCAGCATAGAAAAATTAAAATTGTATTGAAAAATAAATAAATTTATCTGCGATTAGAAAGATATTGAAAATCAATAAATTAATGTTTAATAATAAAATACACGATGAAAACTTCATTTTAAATAATATCACAATAATGTGAAAGTAAACTGAAAATAAAACGTAAACTTTCAATTTTGCACATGGCTTACATTGTGAACCTACGCAAAATATTTCTCTGGTATTAAATTCTATATACTACTATCAACATTTTTCGGGCAAGTATAAGGTTAGGCTTATGGTAAAAAACGAGACGCACGCATTATATGTTTAATTTAAACAACCAGACACGTGTGGTACAACTAGCAAAATATTTAATTTCAGCTTTTATTATTATTATTATTATTATTAAATAACATGCCACGGTATCTTTAAATTACCGTGTTTTATTTGAATTTATTTTCACCTAAAGAATAATATCCACCCTGAGAAATGTAATTTTATTTGAAGAAAAAAATTTGTATTTAGTCACTTACCTAATATTTAATATTGGTATAATTTTAACATTTAATATTAGACATAAAATAGAAAAAAAAGGACGTTGCTTAAAGAATCCTAATAGTATTAATTACAACTACAACTAATGATAGTTAAGCTCCACGTTCATTATTTCTAAATAGATTACATGAACCAAGTTTAATTTATGCGATTACTTTAGGAAAGTTGTAATAAAGGAAAAGAACACATATTAGATTCTTTTCCGAATGTAAAGAGTTTATTGAATAACAATTTTTATACAAAAAATAAGTGTAGTAGTGGTAAAATCCATTTGTAGATGACCTTTTTACAAATTTAATTTAATTTAATTTTGTTAAATTAAATTAATTTTAATTAATTATAAATAATTATTAACAGTATCACTCTGTATATTTTTTAAACTGAGTAATATAATAGTATAATTTATGTTTTGTAAATTAAAATTTATCTATCTACACTACTATATTTTTTTAGTATTTTCTACAAAAACAAATTACAATGTTAACATGATACCTTGTGTTTTTATAGAGCACTTCCATTATTTTAAGTGATAATTGATACCACAATATTTTGGTTTTTAAATTTAAAAATTAGCTAAGATTTTTATGTTTTAAAGGATTTTAGTGTAATTAACTATAAATGGTCACAGAATGTTTTTTGCATTACAAAAAAAATAAAAATTGTTTTTGAAATATACCTATTAGCAAACATATTCCCTAGTCTATTAAAAATCGCCAAATATCATACGTTTTTACTAGAGTTTTTACATTTATTTTTGACTTAAATGACAACATATTACAGTGTATTCTTTAAGATATTTTTAAGTATTCTCGTGTCATTCGAAATTAATAGAAATTTAAAAGTTAAAAGTAAAATTAGTTTGTACTCATACAGTATAAATAATAAATTATAAATAAAAAAATTAATTGTTTAAAGATAATAACAAGGTTTCAGAGTTTCTAAAAAGACCAACGAAAATTTTGCTTTCTAATATCAAACTAATAGTATATTTATACATGAAATATTTCTCATGCACCCAAATTGATTTTTAATAAACTATTTCCAAGTCTACAATATCAGCAATTAATCATATTTGACGGATGAAAAGATTGTTAAAAAAAGTTCGAGCACATTATTAGGATGATAAAGCACTTTTGATCTAAAGATTTTACAGGCACTACCAATAATATATAGTGATAATTTTTAGAAAAGACTCTCTATAAGAACACTTCAGACCTTAATAATACTTGTAAAAAATAAGAGCGCACCTTATATTTAAAAATGTGTCGACATATTTATGTTTCAATATGAAATACTCATTGAATGAGTATTTTATAAAGTATGAACACCGCCTTTTTAAATAAACTTGAAATAAATTGTCTCACAATTTTGTAACTGTACTTCTGCACAAATGCAAAAAATTATTTGAAAAACTAAAAAATAGCTAATAAAACGCTCACAAGAGAATTTTGGACAAAAAGTCTTCTACAAAAGTAACTCGAATGTTTTAACATCTAAAGTACTCACATTTTAAATGTTGTCTTAATAAAATTTTAAAAGCTCATATCGGTCCTCGAGTCTTTTAAGCTAATATTTGATAGTGTAGTAACTTCCTAACGGGCCACAAAGAACAAATGATTTTCTAAGTTTAGTAATAACTTCCGCAACAAAACTTTTACAAAAAAAAACACCGACAAAAAAGCAACATATCAATGATTTTCCATAAAATGTGAACATTTTAACAATATGATAATATTGTTCTTGAAATTATTAATAACTCATACCTGATTCAGGGTCGGAGTTGTCGGGGCACTTGTTGCCTGCGGCCGAGAGCCGGACGCATCGTAGTCTATCGGCCACCGTAGTTATTACTGCCGCCACCGAGCGACATCGCCACCGCCGTTGCCGTGATCGCCATCGACGCCGCTGCAAGACGTGCAGCAGCAGCGGCGGCGGCGTGGCACGACCGTGACAGCGTCTGGGATGGCGGGTGGACGATAAGAGCACGGCGGCGGTATAGTAGTAGACTCACCGCCCTGTCGGCCGCGCCGAAAAATCTGGGTTGGCCACCCGCGCGCAAGCGTTCCGGCCGTCGTCGTAGCCGGCCACCGACAGCCACCGGCAAATCAATTTATCAGCAGCGCACGCCGTCGTAACTATCGTACCATCGTGACATTAAAAACCGTTTAACACACGTGTAATAATTTACGCGCTAGTCCACATCGACACGGTCCGTCCGATGTATTTTTTCGGGGACATGGCCATTATTTAAATAACGTGGAGGGCGCAAGCCAAGACGAGCGAGGGAAAGCATACGAGCAGGTTGAAATGAGGTTATTGGAAATGTTTTGCCGTCTGTTCAAGGTCACGCTGTGGTCGTAGACGCGATCGATGTATCGGCGCTACCCTCGTAGAGCGTTTTCGAGTTCCGCTCCTTTTTTTTTTCGCGTTCCGACAAAGGGTTGTCGTTCCAGATCGGCGTGCACATACAATCACCGTCGGCGGTGATGTACACAGAGAGCAACGGGGAGATTTTATTTTGACGCGCGTGTTTATCACGCGTACACCCAATTTATACTACCGACACACGTGTTACGCCGCTCGTGGACCAGCCCTGCAAGTCTGATATATCACGTACGCCATGACACCGACACACATTGTGTTTAGTAGACGTACGCGTTAGATAATCTCATACGTACACACAGACGGTTCTCTTTATTCTTCTCTGCGTATGTTTGCGTGTGTATTTGTTTGCTTTTGCATTTGTCCCGAAGAAAATCGATGTCCCACTTTCACGGAACAACAAGGCCCGTGTTGTGTCACAAAGCGAGTGGTGTGTGTGTGTACGTGTGTGTGTGTGTGTGTGTGTGTGTTAACATGAAACTAAACACATTACTCGTTCAGTTAATTGATAATTAATAGATAATAATTGAATACTTTTAGTAAAATGGAAAACCGATTTTGAGAATGCAATTGATTTATTTTTTTTCGATTAAAGGAGTGCGAGCAAAAAGCTAGTCATCATTAATTTGTTGCAATACTCGTTACTCGCCATTCAAGTTCAATTTATATGAATATATTCGATAATCTAACTATTAACAATCGGACTAAAAGATTTATTTTCTTACATAATACACGGTACTATTGGTAATAAATCGAAAACTGATGATGAAATACGAAATAAATTGAAGGTTACAATAGAGATAATTAATCGAAATTATTCGATTTGTTGTTAATTTACTCATCGCATTTGTAGAACAAACTAAGCGCCATGTCTTCTTTTAAAACTCCATGAAAAGATACAATTAATGTTTCTTAAATAAAATTTTACCAGACGGTAAAAATCTGTTGTTTTTACTAAACATATATATATATTTATAAGCAGATTTGACTCTACGAAGATATATCGCCCGGAGTCTTTCTGTCACAAATTTAACGGACTTCAAATTAATTTAAAATCTAACCGAACGCGCACAAACACAGTAGACTTGTTTTATATAATACTTTTATTTCGTTTAACTATAAAGACAAACATGACGACTATAGTCGACATCGTATCCTCGAATAGTTCGAGCATAGGAAATATTTATTAGTGGTCAATTCGACAAATGGGATCGATTTAAAAAATAAATAATCGGCAGCCTCAAAACCGCCTGTTAGGACTCTGAACAATTCAAACAAAATGAAAATCATTACGTTAGAATTGTGTGTCCATCGATTTACTTTTATGAGCGGAAAAGTTGTTTTCATTAAAATACTTTTTTTTGTTATCTTTTATGTAAATTCATTAAATACACCAGAAAATAATATGCTGCGTGAACGAACGACCTGAAAACATTTGTACGCGAATATGTTTTTAACGGTTACTATTTATTGTTTTATCACCCCGAGCACACATTAATGGAGTCAACCGTGAACCCATTAAAAATGTACATGTTGTTGTGTATAAAACTCGGCGTGAATTGCCATGCGCAAATCATGTTAAAGGTTATTTGCGTTTCATGTGTTGTATTTATACAGTGGAGCTAGTGAAAACTGGTAACAGCACATCAGTTCCAAAATCTAATCTAACGATCAATATATTGTTTTATATTACACGCTAATGGAAGATTAATCTACACATGTTAAAAAAAACTACTCGCACACACGATACGGCATTGATTACAATAATACACATACAAACATTGAATCTATTAATATCTAATTCACAATAATTCATGTCCTGTATTCCGTGTAAATAAACGAACGACGAAATATTATTTTTACATTCTAATACGACGCGCGTGTGTGTGGACACTTTTATAATGTTATATTCTGTATTTTTCAAACAGAACTATTTTAATTTCTCAAATAAATAAACAATCCGTATCAACGTCAAAAATAATCTGCCGATACGTATGAAAATTTACTGTATAAACAAAAATTCAACAAATTTTGTGCACACAAATGGAACATAATAAATGCATTGAATATTTACTATTAAGCGTACGAAACTCTTTTTTTTCGCCGAAACATAGTTCGAATGCATTAAAAATAAATATTCTCTGGCAAAATTAAACAAAATATTTAGATTTTTACACTGTTGTAACATATTTCAGTGGAAGTTTGAATTAAAAACCACTAATAATAAATAAAGAGGCAGCTTTGTATAAAACTCGATGTAGCCGAAAAACGATTTGATCTTTTTATAAAAATACGCATGCCGGCGTATTGTATAGGCAATATTAGTGCACTCGTGTAAAACCTGTCGATAGAAATGCGTCGAATGATAAGTTTAACTGGCAACTATGTCCAATTTGGCGTGTGTACCGAACTGTTTAATGTTGTTGTTGAAACAAACATAATAATTGTATTTGATAATAATATATATGGAATACAATTATTGGGCAGATTTGACTCACACGGGTATAAAAAATTACTCTGACATTCTTCAAAATAGTTAAGATCTTCGTTTGTTATTTACTACACAATGTTGTCATTGCAGATTACAGTTTTTTAACGTGTATTTTGCAAAACAATAGTCGTTATTAACATTTTTTCATATTCCGAATACGAGTGGGTTTTTTTTTTTTACTACATCCTTAAAATGTTTGATGTTATTTTGACGAGCACGAACAAATTTAAACATTTTACTTTATATCGATAACTCAAAGAAACTGATAGACGTATACATTTGTACACGTACACGTACCACGCAGAATTCGTTTATCGTTTTTATACAACAAATGAATAACCTAAGAGAAATAAAATGATAATGTTTCGTTTGTGCTCATTCGTCCAACACGTATAAACCAGCTGCTGTTGAAACACGATTTTAATGATTCGAATATGACAGTAAAATCAATTATGACTACTATACACTGTACACACACAAATATAAACCCGATCGCATATTTTTAATAATAATTATTGACTATTCTTATAAAATCAAACCGTTACTGCGATATCTGTTTTTTTTTTCGTTTACCGTGTAAAAGTAATCAGTAATTGAATGTTTTTCTAAAAATACTTTTTTAATGAACCAATGAAAAATAATTATTTGCATTACAAAAGAATAAAAAACCTTATATCAATTGAAATTTACATTTCCTGTTTCGCGAGAAGAATTCATTATGTTTAATAATTTACGAACTAATATAGTCTACAGGTTTGTATACAGAAAATACAAAATTTTAAATTTAAATTCGCAGAAATTTTTCTGCGAGGATTTTATGGACAAAAAATGTAAAACTATAAGAAAAAAATAACTTAATTACAATAAAAAGTAAGGATGCAGTTGGGGTCCAGCAGAAAATGGAGTTTAAGTATTTTTTAGATAGAATGTTATCTGACAGTGATTAATAACACTGTTATGATGCGTAATTGAAACAAATTAATAAAATTTCCATTAAAATTGCATTACACAAAAATTGTCCACTTATGAATTATGCCGACGACTTGTTTTCTATGACCAGTTGTCGGTACGTTTTTCTTGTTTAATCATATTTATTAACCTTCTTAATAGGTTAAAAATACATTTTTACCGAAAATTTAGCCAAAATACTGTATGTATTTTAGCGCTGAACAAATTAAATACAGTCTACAATTATTTTTATGTTAAATCAATCGTATCTTTGTTATTGGATTACAATATTAGTTTTGTTCATAAATATTTTATTGTACTAACAAAAATGTTTGTTTAACCAACAAAAACTTACTGTCGTCTGTATATTAACAGTAAATTTATTGATTTTACTAGCGTGTTTTTTCAGCGTGCCTGATAACTCCTAAAAATCATATTTCGTATAGCTTATCTTTTTCATTTCGAAGAGCATTAAATTAGCTTTAATTCGGCGTAGGTTTGTAGAAGTCAACATATTTGAAACGTTATCAAAAATAAAAAGCAACAAATTTTATATGATTATTTCATAGTAATACTATAAAATTTCAATGTTGACATTTTATAACAATTGTATTTTTATAGAATTTTCTTTATTTACGGAATTTTTCAAACTGTGATGTCTGAACATCGAACTAGATACTATTTGTGATCATTTGTCGCATTGATGAGCAATGTTGTTCTAGTAAGAATAGAGTATTTTTATGGACAGACATAAAAAATACACGGCACAGTAAAATACTTCTTAGATACGCATCGATGCAAGTATAATACAGTTTAACATAAGTCATAATATTTATTTGGTATTACTTTCAAAACAAAGATCTAAATAAATTTTTCTTTAAATAATACAACAACCTGTACATTTGTTTAAAAAACAATTAACTTTATTTAGTACATGGGAAAATAAATTAGTAAATAAAAAGGAAACATAAATATTTAATCATAAGATTTTACCACGGGGGCATTAAAACAAGAAGTTTATTGGATTCATAAATAAATAAGCTGTAAAAGTTTTTTATCTGATTGTTTGAAAAAATCCAGAAACAAACAATGTCTTTATTTTTTTTTTTTTGTGCGCGATGCTAAATGCCGACTTTTATAATAATTCTATCAAAATTACTTTTACTAAATATACATTTTTTTAATATTTATAATAATCAATTGTCCATCGCGATATTTTGTCATTAGAACGTCAAAATTTTCATAAAATGTTATTAACATTTTGTAAAGGAAAACGCGTATAGTTTCTTTTGGCAACGACAAATTTCGTAACAACTAAAACTATAAAAACTGTCAATTGTGTGCACAAGTTATACGTCTATAAGATATTTGTGTTAATTCGCATTTGTTTTCTCAGATTAATAGATTATTCTATTAGAGGGTATTTATTTTTTATTTCATGATAATTGCTCATGTCACTCGTTATCATTGCTGTTGTAATATTACATATTGTATGCGAGTACAATGCTAATGATCACAGTATGTAAACGCGCCGTACGTATAAATGAATTCATTAACGTCGACCGCGTTGCAGAATTTATAATTACTACTACGTGGATGACATATGTTTTTGAGCAGATTGGAGGTAATAATATGAGCTTTTGTGGGCGCCCACAACAATGCGGTGAAACGTCTCTCGGTGCACATTATAAAGTCGCCAACAACCATCGCCCGTTTCCGAAACGTGATAATAACGGCGAAAATTGTGTTCCCCACACAAAGTTATTGCAGTAGGGCTTAATAACGTTATGCCTACGCCAAACAACCACCGCAAAAGATATATTTAAAACAATGCCTATGAATTGCTTCATTAAAAACGGAGCGCGTCGATTACGAGTCGTGTAAAATTCAAAGAAATTATTATTCTATTAATGATAATCAACCAACTACAATCTTTACTTGGCTTCTTTTCCCAAACGTTATTATCACCATAAAAACCGGCTCTCCGTTGACTTTCTTTTCGACGCTTCACATGTCTTAGCCTTTCGTTGGGAATAAGATAATTTGGGACTATTAATAGGAGTTTCACCGTTCCCTGGAGTTATCATTCGCCGTTTTTTTTAAACAAGCGCATAATTGAAATACATTGAGCGCACGTTGATTAATATTTCAGCGTATTCTTTGTTTCTGTCGATAGGTGTTAATTTTTTTCGGGAAAACTAACACCGAGTACGATTTGCCCTCTTTAGAGTTACAGAAGTTTTTGTCTAAATAGAAAAATGTTTTCAACAAAGTTCAAACTATTTTCTGTACGTGACCAGCGCTGGTATTGCTAAATAAAGTTTGGATTTTTGATCAAATAAAACTACAAAAAAAAAAAGGGAAAACATTAAAAAGAATCTATTTAGAAGAGAGGGGTAGTTATTACTGTTTGTACATTTTTATAAATTTTCTCTCGACAGTTGCCTGAATTTTTATGAATTCATTTTAATATAAAACTTATAAGCTTTCATAAGTATGTATATATATATATATTTAATGAATTCATAATTTTAATCTCAAAAAAAAATAAATGAAATGTTTTACTGGAGACAGTCAAAATGTAACGACTACCCCAAGGTAGTAAGAAGTAAGTTGTTACATACTAAGGACAAAGTGTTACAGTAGACTTTTTTCTAATTTATTATTCTAAAAATAACAAAATTCAGTAAATTTTACTATAGAACACATTATTATAATAAAAATAGTCTTAGAAATTGAAATTTTATATTTATAAAAAATAAAATGTCATTTTATGCAATTTTATTATTTCCCTTGAAAACACCGTATCATTATTATATTTATTTATGAACTCTGTGCCCTCGNTGCCTGAATTTTTATGAATTCATTTTAATATAAAACTTATAAGCTTTCATAAGTATGTATATATATATATATTTAATGAATTCATAATTTTAATCTCAAAAAAAAATAAATGAAATGTTTTACTGGAGACAGTCAAAATGTAACGACTACCCCAAGGTAGTAAGAAGTAAGTTTGGAAATGAATTATACTAATTTTATTGGATTTACTAAAAATAGAAATGTTTTTTATCTAAGTAATAAATATATTGTAATACTTGCCGCCTCCATACAACTGTAACAATTAGTGTCATACTAAAATTCTTTGTCTACAACGTGATCATACAAAGCGCATAATTAATTTTATGATTTCAAAATAGAAAATAAAATAGTATTACGTAACGAATAAATAAGATAAGATAAGATCGATTTTTGAAGAAATATTTCAAAAATGAAAACATACAATTAACACAGTGCTATTACAGTTTAAAATGAAGATATTTCAATTTCAACAACTTACCCGTGTAAACAACTGCCATTTTACTAGAACGTATTAAAAAAAAAAAAAAACTAACACGATTGAGGAGTTTATACACTTATAAAGAATATACGTTCAAATAAATGTATATGCGTTATCTTTTCCGTATAATCGATCATTGTGTCATCGAGTAATTGTCATTTTAGTTTTAAGAACGTGTTCAACAGGGGCGGGCGCCAAACGTTTTCTCTCGGCGTTCGTTATCTTGACAAAATCTAAAGTGGCCAGTTGAGGTAGTAAGCGCATTACAGTTGTCCGGTAACCTTTGACCGCAGCCATCGGATTTCCTTGTAGTGTGACCGATCGCAACGCTGAAAGTTTTTTAAGCTTGCCAGCAGCACACAAACTTTCCACGGCGTTGTCATGCAAATATAAAGTGCGAAGATTGGGAAAATCTGTAAGGTCGTCGGCAACGTCAGTCAGTAGGTTTCGAGATAAATCGAGCCAGAGTAAGGCATCGGGTTGCACAAGTAACTTATTAACTACCGACCGGATTCCGGAAAGTCCGCTGTCGGTTAGCTGATTGTCATTTAAAAGTAATGATGCACTTTCGTAGCGGCTGTTATATTTCCCTTTGTTCGGAAGTCCCATCATTCTAAAAGAACTTGGGCAATCGTTAAAGTTTAATAACGTCCAGTTGCTGAGAGTTTTAATATTTTTAAATGACAAATCTACCGGCTTGCCGCGTATAAATTTAAATGGAATTGCACGACTTGAATTTAACATTTTTTACTGTAAATTTATAGTCGTTTTTTACTTATCAACAAAGTTTACCATAGATATTAGAAAATTGTTACAATATTTGAAAACAATTATTATTCTACTCAATCAATTTTTAATTAACCTGAAAATATAAATATATATATATAATTTAATTAAAACAGAGATTTGATAATATTATGAGAAACATTAAAACACTACTCTACAAAGAAAAATAATAATAATCAAATCAAAGTTGTTTTACCGAATAAATATTTGTCGAAGAGCAATTTTTGTTTTAAATAAACATAAATTTTAAATAGAAGAAAGAAATTGTTATAATATATACTACTTTTCAATTTAACTCATCCGACCGATAAATACACTGTAAATATTTATTGCTTTCTTTTGATAAATAAATATTTAAACCCATTCGAAATTCGTAAGACACGGGAAAATTTTCGGTCAATGTATTCTTATATGGGTTAAGTTGTATATTTTGAAAAATATTGTAGACAGATGAAGTAAACATGACGAAACTGTTAACATCAAGTTAATAAACGTAATATCAATATAAATAATGTAATAGAATACAGAGAACCCTTAATGCTTAAATTTTACAATAAATATGCATACTACAAAAACAAAATTTTAAAAATTTTATTTAGCCGGAAAAAAATAACTTTTTTACTTCCAATATTTTAACTTTAGGACATGCTATTAAAATTATTTTAATATTTACATTTTTTCTGCACTATCAAGCTAATTAAATTTTTATTTTACTAAAATTTCTTGGAGTTACATTAATGAAAATAAAAATGTTTTGCCAGTATACGGTTACCAAGAAATTCCTAAACATTTAGTACACTTCATATGTTGGTAATACATTAAAAACATTTATTAAGCATAAAGTTTTAGAGCTATAAAAGTTAATACTATTAATAATAAAAGTTCAGTATAATGAGTGCCTATTTGTCATCCTTTAATTAAAGGGTCTACATGGAATAGTATTAAACATTATTCATTTTTTAGCATCCTTATTTAAAACACCATATTTCAAAAATATTTTGAAGTTTACTTGAGTGACCCAACCAACAAGTTCAACAATTGATTCTTATAAAATAAGTTTTTCAAGTGTAGTGTACATAGCCTAATAAGTATCAGTTCATAGATACTTTGAGTGTTATACCAAATATAATACTTAATAAGACAGGTCAAGATTACTGAAAACGATTTCGCTTTTTATTATTTACTTAAAGCGTTTTATTTTCAAATGAACAAAATAAAATTATACTTTAATACTATTTTTAAATGAATTTATCGTCTTAGAGATTATTATTTTTATTGATTTTGAAATCATCATCAAAAAAGTATGCTGAAACAATTGCTGTGAATACAAAAATACGGGAAAATCTCGAAAGCTCACAAAAAATATTGTTTTTTTGTTTATACTTTTCTAATATTATTATTTTAAAGTAATTGAAGCATAGATAAATTTCAATATATTTTTTTATACCATGTTCTTAAATAATTACACTTTTGTTAATAAACATTGTTACATTAATTTGAGTCTTAGTACATAATGTTAGATAAAATAAAAAGTTTAGAAAAATATAAAACAACTCCATCATCTAGCTTTATTTCTTTATCATCTAGATAAAAACCAATACTTAAGCAATTTTTTAATTAAAATAAATATATGATAATATAAAAAAAGGCATATTTTACTTCTATAAGTTCAACTTGTATAAGTGGGTACAGATTTTCAACTTAGATTTTAGTGATCGGATACTAAAAAACATTATTTAAACAAAATAACTATTCATTTTCAAATATACGTATGAAATAAATATGTTTAATGTATAAAAATCTATATATAAACTTTATTATTTATTTTTCAAGTTTTCTAATATTTCAGAAAAGCTATTATTACAAAAAAAATATTGATGGGTCAATAATAGCTGTACAATGAGTACTTATTGTGTTGGAGCATTATAATACATTGAGTGGTTAATACTGTAATTCATATTCCGCTGGCACTACATACTCACTTAATGTATTTAAATGTTTGTAACTCGATATGTATTTATCTTAAAGTTGTTATTGACCCATTAACCCATTTTTCTAACAAAAGAGCTAAAAAATTATTGAAATTTCAAAAAATTAAACAGTTTTATATTTTTGTATTATATACAAATCTGTTAAAGTTATTTAAAAAAAAAAATACAAAATATTCGCTTGATCAAAAGTTATTAAAGATGTCAAAACCGAGTCAGATAACCTTTATATGAACGTTTTTGCTTATATATTCGCAGGACTATGTTTTAGATTTTGGCGTGGGGCGACTAAATGAAATTTGGTATTCTGAAATTATTTCACAATCACCCTTGAAACAATATTGAAGAGCAAAAAGATAAAGGTCAACATTTTTTTTCCTATGACTATCGTCATAATTATAAGTAAAATTAAATAACACTTTTCATTTTTATGTTTATCGTCGTTGATAATATACATTTTTGTTACATCAAACTACCATCTGTCTTATATCTACATCCAACACAGGTACTACAATTCTGCTAGTATACATTTTGTTGTTATTGTGTGAATATATTAAATTGTGTTTATTTATAATATTTCATTGTGTTTCCTTAATATTATTTTTAAGACATCATTATAAAAATGAATGTTTTATTATATTTGTTACTGCCAAAGGTAAAGTAGTAGTTTCACAGAGGTAAAGAACTTCAATAATTCAAACTTGGGTCTTCATTTGTACTTGCCGGTATAAGCTAATTAACTTCTATAAGTAAGTCTTAGACCAACTAGTCAAACTTTATAACAGTGTTCTGACCTTAACGATGTTGATAGCTACAACTATTAGTAGGTAGTACCGAGTGTATACGACAATTATAACAAGACAAATGTGTGATATCAAGGAACTTATTAAATAAATAATATTGTTAATTTATCTTATAATATTGTTATAAATATAACAATTTTAATTTGTAAGGAATATAAAACTTATTCAGCTATATAATTTAAGTTCTAAAATAATTATTTCTCTTTATTAACAAAAATAATAGTTTCTGTATCATATTTGCTAATATATCTGTATCATATTTATAAAATGCGTACAATTTAATATTACATCTCAATATAACTACACGCTGCTGACAACATTATATAATAAAATTTAACTCTAAATACGTTGCATTAAAATCATTGTAAAATTTTACACATTAATTGAATTTGAACTTTATTTAATCGAGAAGTATGAATTTAATTTTAATTTTCTATATTAAATTCTATATATAATTATAATTTTAATATTTATTACACTCTTCCGAGTTTCTGATTCAAGTTGTAACAATAAGGCAACTTACAGTTTGGTATAAATAAACCAGGATGTACATCAATAGATCAGACTTTTTTATATAAAAAATAGTATAGCATTTCTCATTTCTCGTTTTATTAACACCTTATGTGGAGTTAATAGTCTGGTAATTCAAAAAGTGATATTAATTAATCCTGACCACGAAGATATAAAAAAAAAAATTGATTATTATATCCAGATTTTCATTTAAAATTGGGTTTAGATAATAATTTATTAAATTTGAATAAAATAACTATCGACTGTCAACAGGAATAATACGTTTTATCACTCCTAAGTTTTACAATTAATTTCTATTAAGTGTTTCTAATAAGTGCTAATAATTTAACATATTTTTTTTCTGGTGATAAATAATACTTGTAAATTAGTTTATAAAAACCAAAAAAATTTCGAAGTTTTGTAGATTGCTGTTTAGTAAATTTTTTATTGCTATCAGCCTACGCAAATTTTGAGTATTATTCTAGTTCTTAGAGAGCAATTTTAAAAAATAATTTTATAAAAACATTATTTTTAAAAAACCCAGCACAATGAAGTCGCGGCACAGTGGGGATGTGGCATATTTGGTCAAGTATAATGATATCTGACAGTGGTTAAAATCACTATCATAAAAAACGCTTCGATACAAATCTGTAGATAGTGTTTAATTTTAAAAAATTTATGAATTATTCCAAAAGCTACATAATCTGCTAGTTCATTATTAATATCCTAATTAAGATTAAGTACGTGGAATGAAAAAGGGATTATTAAAAAATATTATTTCTCATAAAAAAATAATGTTAATCCTTATTTATATTCTGATTACAAATTTTATGATATATAAGTATAATGTATAAATAAATATCTATATATATTTATAATATATAAATATATAAAGAGAAATGAAAGAGGTGTGTAAATATTATTCCTCATAAAATAGTTGTATTGATCCATACATTTTTTAACAAGTTATAGCACTATAAAGTTAAAAATGTAAAATATAAAATTTCCGAAGCACTTTAAAAAATTAAGTTGAAAAAGTTGTCATTTTGATTCCTCCCCTGTGGGCATTTACGTGCACACTCACCTCCTTTCACATTTGAACGTCATTTGCATTGCTCATCGTCTACATTGTCACCTTTTGTTGAATATGAATTAAAAAATATTTCCTGATAACTTCCGGCACTGGTTTTTAATAATTTTGTCAATTTCTATCTATAAAGGCTAGCCGAGTCGTCGCAACCGATCTACCGGGTCAAGCGACTAAGTCGAGGAACAGCCTTTAGTTGGAACTGGTCGAACTATTTACCGTCCTTAATTTTTTTTTGTGTGCACTGCAACAGTTTTGTATTTTTTTTTTTTTTCTAGCGAGTGTTTGCTAATATTGTATAATGTAATTTTTATATTTATGGGGTCGGCTGACCCTGACCCATCCCGTTTGCCCTTCGCGACTAGTAACGTAAAAATATCTTTTTTTATGTTTTGAACCAGAATTTTTTTGTGCGTTGTACTATAAACACGTGTTTCGATTTTTGTATATTTGTTGAAGGTGCCCCGATTTTTTTTAAGTCCCTTAACATACCAGACGTGTTCAAATACCCCCTGTCATGTTTATATTATTTGTGATTTTTTTATATTTAGAATTTTTGATCCTACAAAGGTGGCAGTCGTGTTCAAATATCGCCACCTCGTTTTCATTTTTTTTTATTTCTATAGTCTTTCAATAAGAATAGTAATCCGTTCAACATACTTACTAAATTATCTAATTGACTAAAAGTACTCTAAAGACTTTTCTTTATTATATTAACTACTACTAAGGTATCATACCAAATAATTTTGCTAAGAATAGATCCTTAACTACTTATTTTATTTTCTGACGATTAATATTCACTTTTTCTTAAAGAGTCTGATGATATATCGGATGCTTTTTTTAATGTATTTAAAATATCTGGCATATGATATCGGGTCATCTTGAGACTTTCATGGTAACTCTCCAATGAATTTCAGTCCCTTTCTTCACAGTCATAATGTTAATAATGCTTATTTAAAATAGCCCATCTAGAAGTGAATACGGAATAAATTGTGTATACTATTTCAAGGGTCTCAAAAAATGTCATAGCATAACTAAACTTGTATCGCGAAGTAATACAAATCGTATGAAGCACAAGTCATAAAAAAAAAGCTCTATACTTTCGTTTAGAGAATACGGCACTGAACACTTTGATACTGAAAAGTAATATTTGCCCTTTTATCATAACTTTGAAATCAACACTTCTTTATTTGTATAACATATTCATTTAGTTTGTTAAAAATAATATTTGCAATATTTATTCCAGCAGTTGATTCAACAAATGTAAAATATAAAAAATATTCTTTTATTTTAGTATGTTCATTAAAATCATCATTTTCGTTCGTATTTGTTGTGCGTATTTTATAGTTAATTATTTTTTTTCAGCTAGTATGTGGCAAAATTCATTATTATAGAGAAATATTTAAATTGTTGAATTTCTTCTATTATAATTTTTCAACCTCATTGATCATCAAGTTGATGGGCTCATCCTGAATATGATATCCCAAGTAATGAGTATGTGTCCCTACGTTTTTAACGTGTCGTACATGTTCTATCGTAACCGAATCAAATTTGATTGACATTTTACATTTTGACATTTTAATCAAAAGGTTTTCACCGCTAAATATTCGTAACTGCTGAAAATTTTAGTGAATATGATATAAGATATTAATAAAAGGCTAATAAAAAAGTGATAAAACTGAAGATAAAATTTATTACGAAATGCCTAACGATTTCAATGTTAAAAAGGTCAGTATGTATTTTTATACAAACATACCGTTTAAATAACGACGTTTAATTGAATATATCGCTGGGAAATCTTATTTTACTAAAAAAAAATTGAAATTTTTGTTACTTTAAATTTTATATAAAATCTATTTTAAAACATTATTAACCAAAAGCAAAATAATAATAAATTGATAAACCAAATTCACTACCGAAACCAAAATGATGAAAAAAACAAAAATCAAAACGTGATCTGGAAAATCAATTCGGTTTCTAAAAATAATATTAGATAATTATTAAAAAAAAAACAAGATTGTTGCGTATATTCGAGATTTTTCAATTTTTTTTTGTTTAAACAGCAATATTTTCGCTTTAAATTTACTCAAAATGTACAAAAATTACATTTTTAAAATCCTTTTAAAAATATTTATTTGTTGGTTAAAAGTTCATAATTGTAGAATAAAACAAAAAAGAATTTTCTTAAAAATTCAGCTTTTTTTTTATGTATCAAACTAAACTTTAAAGATCCAGAAAATCGGTTTATTTGATGGACAATTCCCAATTTGCACAACTTTTATTAGATATCGTAAAATCATATAAGGAAAATTAAAAAAATATATATTTTTTAGCTTCGATGCGAAGCGGAGAAGGTATTAATTTTACTATGATGTGTTTTTTTTTTTTTTTTTTTTTTTTTTTTTTTTTTTTTTTTT
>NW_026099575.1:15047750-15082607 GCF_025091365.1 Daktulosphaira vitifoliae | reverse complement strand
CGCAAATGGCTACCATATTGAAAAATATACTATTTTTGTATGATAATTATGGGTTTTGTATTTTATTTTAATAGAAGTTGATGTTGCTTTTGCAATTATCCATCAATTTTTTAAAATTAAACACTATCTACAGATTTGCATCGAAGCGTTTCTTATGATAGTGATTTTAATCACTGTCAGATTAAATCTATACTGGACCCTACTATGCAATGTCTCTACTATGCCGCGACCCCACTGTGCTACCGTTTTTTTCTTATAATTATTTTACTGTATAATTATTGATTTATAACTATTTAGTAATTATCTGAAATACCAGAAGTGATAGAAAAAATCTAAAGACAGATTCGGAATCAGCGCCGTCATGCCACAGAGAGGTCGTATACAAAATTGTAAACAGTAAAAAATTGTATGTTATTTGTTGTCCCGTGTAATCAATTAACTTGTCCTTTTAAATTATAATTGTTATTTCATAATTCCTTAATAACCGCGACCTTGAACATTTCGACGTTGGAATGAAATCGATAAGGTTTTGAAAAATCAACTGCATAATAACGAACTTGCGCATGCGCGTCCAAGTGCAAGCCAAATCGCTTGCGCCATAACGATCATAATCGGCCGTTGTAAAATTGCTATTTTCCTTTTTAATGCACGTCGTCGTTACTAAAGCGCGCAACAGGTAAACGCGTGTCTTCCAATGCAAATATTCACCATTTGCTTTTACATCCATTAAGTGGCACACGCTGATAAACGACATTTGATATCGAATTACGCACATCACCCGTGTGATTCGTTTCAACTGTGACCCTCTTCTGTCATGTTCGGACGTTCCGTTGAATTTCACTAAACATGTACTTCTTAGCGCACTAAAATGATTACAGTTGCACTTAAAAACGCTACGGCGTTAGCGAAGCGCTGCACATGTGCTCATATTTTTGCAGAGAAAGGATAAAATAACGATTTCTTGTACAACTATAGGTCACCGGTATAAGCGAAAGACGAAGGCAACTGCAAAAAGAGGGTTGAACAGTGTACAAGGCCGGGTGGGTGGGGTGAAGTAGAGGCAAAAGGAAAAGGTTGTATTTTTACGGGCTAGCTTTGAGTAGGGTAAGTAAGCGACGTTATATATACAGGTATAATTATATACAAGAAACAGACGCGACAGGAGAAGTGAACTTATAAAACGTGTAGACCGACAAGGGGTGAAGAAGATACGCACGTACCGGCGGGGAAGGGTTTTTAAGGTAGTGAGGAGGGATCAGTTTGATTTGTACGCACGTAGTAAGGGATCGTGTGGGCCAGTGGTCGTAGCCACCCAACAAAGAGTAAACGGGAAGGGGAGGGCAGAGGAGAGTTTGAATGCGAGGCCAAGGACGTGTCGCCGTAGCCCAGGTGTAGTCGTTTTAGAAAAATCTTCAGCGCGAAACACCGCGTACTTTGACGGTCCTCCGTTGAATAAAATAGTGATCGGTATACGACATATGTTCCTAATTTAATTACCTAATGCAAAGTTTATTTCTCTTTCTACGAATGACAATTCTGATGAATAAAATCTTCGACAACATTAGTACATTTTGCAAATACCTAAAAATTAAACAATCGTGTAAAAGAAATTTTTCAAATAATAAAACGAATTTGGAAGAAACATTTTTTTTCAAATGAATTTCTTAAATAATTTTAGACTAATTCATTTTCAATGGCTTTATATATCCCCTAACTATACTGATTCTTTCAATACTAGCCACTTGATATCTCTTAAAATAATAATTATACTAAGAAAATTATTTTTGACATTTTTTAGTGTCATATACTTATCGATTTCTCGAGTTATTAATTACTTTTTTAATTCAAACCTTACAAAAGGTGTTGACTTTAATTCTTTATTAATAACATAAATAATTGAATCGATTAAACATTAGAAAATGATTCAACTGAGAATGCGACTAATCGATAACAACTTTCGGAAGCAGTTAACACTTTTATGTCTAGGCCGGCGAGTAGGTGATAATTTTTTCATTATTGTTTTGGTAAATATTTTAGGACTCTGACATTAGTACATGTCTAATATAGTTTTCCCGTGCAAAACATGTTTATAACTGTTTTATTTTTTGGCGTTCTCTTAATATTAAAATGTAGTTATTACTGTGAAAATTAAATTAATTTTTTGAATATCTATAAAAAAAAATGTAACAAAGTATCAACTATAACAGTATAGAAATATGAATAGGTAAAGTAATAATTTCTATGGTTATACTATTAATGATGTATAAATTTATACAAGTATAATTAATGACCATTAATATCTAAGTATAATCTTATTTTTATACGCAATAAAATTGTTTAATTCAGTATTTTTCAAAATAAGTCACACATATCAGCACATCCTTAATAGCCTAAAGTATTTTTACAGTGCGCTTAATTACTCACTAGTACTAACACGATTGCTGGCACATTAGTTTTAATGGAGGTTAAAAAATTCATATTTAGCGTATTTTTATGTATTTTTTGAACAACAAATCTTTAGATTTTAGTGTGCTAAGGAAAATGTTTCATAATTTCTCTTAAATACTCTAAAATATTACTTAATACCCGTTGGTTCAAAAAATCCAATTCTTTTACAATAATTTTAATTACAAGATGTTACAATTTTACCTTATAATTAGGAAAAGACAATAATAATGTCAATTTTCAGGAAAACTCATATTTTGCCTTTTTTAAAATGAAAGAGACGATTAAAAAAATTTGGAGTTTTAAGCTAAATATTGAAGTAGTTCTCGTACAAATTTTAGATTTTAAATCCATTGACAAAAGTCAGGAAAAATCATAGAAGCTTAAACTCGTCCTCTTTTCCGCCTTACCCTAACCTTACTATAAAATATATTAATATCTTTGATCTAATAAGATCATATAAAATCAACATTAATTGCTAGATATTTATCATTAAATCTATCAAAATTCTATTAAAATTTAAATGAGGAACATACGATTTCAAATTTTTCTGATCCTGTGCTGTAATTTAAGACTTAGAAATTCAAAGCTTGGCGGCCATGGAAACCTTGTGTCTCTTTTATCCGAAATCGGCACTCCAGCAAAACAATTTCTCGAAAACATGTCTATGAAAATAAATTGTTATTTATGATCAAAATAAATAAATAGAAAAATTATAGATATTAAAAACAAATTTTAAAGAACTTGTTGTTTTAACATAAAATAACTCGACAATTCGTTATGCGCAACGAAAAAGGCAGTAACTCACCTTTTAAGAACATCGAAAATAAAAATTACTCTCTGATTACATGATGTTAATCAATTTTCTTAGTAGTTTGATTCCGAATCAATCCAAATTGTCGATATTGTGATGAAAGTTATTATAAGAAGAGTAAAACCTAAATTCAAATTACTGATAATCTCAAAATGGATTTTCTTGAGTTGTTGTCTTATTCGTAGCGCATAATTTTTCTTAAATTTAAAATTGGGCTTGGTTGAAAAATATACGTTCATCCAGCTTTTTTTATTTTTACCGACTGATAAAATTCGATTATTAATATATTTAAGTTTGTCCTTTAATTTTTTTAATTTCGTTTATAAGTAATTTTAATGGGCCTTAGTTTTCTACCAGCCCTTTAATAGCCACTTAATTTCTGCTAACATTTATCAGCAATTATTTTTCTACTTTTTTTTCTAAAAACAAATTTTCCTTTTATACAGAAAAATGTTGTAATATTTAAACGTAATAATATTCAAAACCGATCGAAACAAAGCCGGTTTAGAGTTTACAATATGGAGTGAACTACTCTAATGTATAAGTAAAAAATTCATCATTATATCTTACACGAGCACTCAGACTAAATCGTATCACAGTCTATGTTTTATATTTCGCAATATAAATAATATTTTACAAATGCAAGTTGAGTCCACTGCGTGTAAGTGGACGTCATCGTGAGTTGCTGTCTAATAATGAGTTTCGATGATGCCAACAATTTTCGGATAGCTAAAGCATAATTGGTGCTTTAGCTATCACCAACTACGAGTGTCTTTTTTTTATTTTTCGCTAATGGCGTAAAGTTCAGAAATGCGTCTCTAGTCGTGGCGAAGTGTCCTAGACCCCAAAATGATTAGTGAATAATACATCAAGATGTACGCATTGCATCCTTTTGTAAGGTAAATTGCTATAAGGAGCATGTAAGCAAATAAATATGTACATATGCTCGACGTTTATTGCATACTCTATAGCTACTTGGTAAAAAGGATTGGTATATAATGTGTATACCCCGTCACACGACTGTTTAGATCTCATGGGAGGGGAATGGAGTGGACCGTGGCGCTGGCTGAGCCAGACACAGAGTGGGATTGTTCCCCGGAGGATTTTACTACTACAACGATGGTTGCACGAGCGCGTAGTAGGTACGTACTACGTAGTATATACCAAGCATCATGTATATGTATATAATCAATATATATATATATATATGTGTACTTTAATATAAATATAAATCTATAGTATATAGTACACTATATACCTAAACTATACTTGTATTTACTTTGTATGTAGTATATACAACTACATGCGCATCATCACCGAGGTCGTACTTCCACTGGCGGTATTTTCCGCGCAGGTATTTTAGAAGGAGGGCATATGGCAATAATGGCCAGTTTAGGGTAGAAGGGTGGACAACCTTGGATAGAAAACCTCAGCAACAAGCTTTTATACTATAATTTCTCATGGATCCAATAACTTCTGATACATAATTTTATAATTTACATATTGTATACTAAGGTGTTGTAACTAATTATATTAGTTATAGCAACAAATAATAAATTCCATTGCAATTTTTATTAATTTCATACCATAAAAAAAATTTGGAATATTATAGATTGTTAGTTAAACACACATAAATAAAGTAATAAATTACGAAGTAGAATTATTAAATTTTTTAGTTGAAACCTATCAAACCTAATTTTACAATAAATACTTTAAAAATTAATGATTTAAAAAAAACTTTAATATGAGTAAGAAATGTCTTCAAGCGTGGAGAAACTACAGTGATGGGGTCCTTGATATTCATTAAAGTTATTGAATATAAATAAGATAAAAATCAAATGAGTTAAAAATTTTTTTCTAACTCCAAAACTTTGTAAGGTATTTCATAATAAATTAATTAGTAAGGTATTTAATAATAAAAATAATTATAAAATCGAGAATTTTAACACAAAATTAGCATACAGAAGCCATTTTCAACGTGAAGACAAAATTAAATCAGAATTTTTTTTTCCATAATAAAGTATATTACATTAGCTTTAATTTAAAATACATATAAATGTGTCAGTACTTCTGGAACACTTTCAAAAGTTAAGTTGAAAAAGTTAATTTTTTATGAAAAAGTTGTCATTTTGAATTCCTTCTGTGGACAGGTAAAGGGTCAAATTAATAAAAAAATATATCAAATGATAGGTAAAGGCATCTTGTATCTATAAAAAAAACATTATATTGGTTTGGTCATTTTTGAAAATTTTATATTTAATGGTATTAATTTTGATGTGTTTATTTTTTTGTGTCTTTACCACTTTTTCTCAGCTCTCATCGAACCAATTTCATTCAACGATACGTCAAAAGATCACAAATCGTATCTAGTCAAAGACATTACCCTTAAAAATTAAAAATTTCAGTCGTTCAAAAATTATCAAATCAATATCCAAAAAACGAATCAAAAATAAAAGGCTACAATAGACATGATACGCATGAAAAAACTAAAACCCACTAATTAACACTAGCCACTCAAATTCTCTTAAAATAATAATTAATTTTTTTGGCTTTTGTTAGTTACATAAAATTTCCATTTATCTATTATAAAAATTATATCTATGTTCATCCGTTATGTCTTATAGAGGTATCAACTTAATCTTTTCACTTCTTCTCCCATCTAGGTATAAAAATGTTGTAATAATTTCTAAAATACTGAACCAAAAATTTGTTACCAATTAGTTATTTTTTTTATTAATAATACATCATTTTCTACATTATAAGCCATTGAAATGTGTATTTTGCTGTTTCAAAAAATATATTTAACACCTTTTTACGGTATATGGGACAAACATTAAAAATATTTATATTATTAATAATTATATTTTATAACAGTTGAACAATGGAGATATATGTATAATATATATATGTATATTAAAATAGTTCTATATCATTAACAATACTATTATACATTATATTTCAATTGTATGATTAGAAACTATTTTTAATTGGCATGGTTTGTATTATCTAAAAATTAGGTATTCAGAAAAATAATTATTCTAGAATTTGTTATTTATTACCACATTAAAATAAAAAAAATACATCATGGTAAAATCAATATCTACTGAGCTTCACCTCAAAGTTAATAGAATTTCAATTATCTCATAAAAAATTATATAAATACACGTATATTAGGGTGGTCCTTATTTGACCAACTTTAAAAAAACGAATGAGAGAACTCTACATTTTGTTCTATGTAGTAAAAAAATTTTTTTCGTAAAATTTGAGTATTCTAGGTCAACTCCTTCACGTGCTTCAAAGGGGTTGAAAAATGACAAAAAGGGGTAGAAATATAGTATTTTGCGTGTATCTTTTAAAATATTAAGATGGCGTAAAAACTATGGAATCAACTTTGTAG
Organism: Daktulosphaira vitifoliae; assembly: GCF_025091365.1. Lineage (NCBI taxonomy): Eukaryota > Metazoa > Arthropoda > Insecta > Hemiptera > Phylloxeridae > Daktulosphaira > Daktulosphaira vitifoliae. The sequence continues at coordinate 15,075,951 of NW_026099575.1, read as the reverse complement.
GAAAACATATTAGTAAAATAAAAAGTCTTGACATATATTTACGTATCATTAACCGCTAAGCATAAAAATTTTTTTTTACCATAATAAAGTATATTACATTAACTTTAATTTAAGATATATATAAAAGTGTCAGACTTTCCGGAACACTTTCAAAAGTTAAGTTGAAAAAGTTCTACTTTCTACATGCATTTTTTAGATTTGAACCCCACTCAAATATAGGGAAATGGTCCGATTTAAAAAAACAGTATGTCGAATAAAAGATGTATATAAATACTACTTCTCATGAAAAAATTGTATTGATCCATACATTTTTCAAATAGTTATAGCATAATAAAATTAAATATGTAAGATACAAAATCGAAAATTTTCACACAAAAATAGCATTCGGTTGGGTTGATATCTCTATAAGTTGATATCTCTATTAGACATAACGGATGAATATAAATACAATTTTTAATATTTAAATATATATCCGCGCCTACTGTTTATGTACAGTTTTGTAAAAATTATTATTTTTTTTTTTGTGTTTAAAATAAATATTTGAAAAAAAAGTTAAAAAGATATTCAGAATATGTAATTGAATTTTAATACAAATACATATTCAAAAAAGAGTCAATATCTTAGGTTATTTTAACTCGATACGAAAAAACACGAGAGCCTATGGCATGAAAAATAGCACTTATAAGTAAACGTTTCATTTTTTCTATAGAGATAATCAAAATCATGGAACTATCAGTATATTTACTATAAAATTCCGAACAGTCACAAAATTGAATAAAACCATAATAACTGACTTATAATTTAAGAGCTTTATATGCATTTATCCACTTTGTTAAGTTATTTTAAAAATATCATCAGCCAGCACAAATTTATATTAAAAGGCTTGAAAACTTAGTTATGTAATCTAACTGGGGTTATAGTGTTGGGGGATTATAGGGATTCAATCCCCTTAAAACGTACAATATTTTTACACTACTGTACATTCTGAGTACTATAATCTAGAATTTCAAATAAAAGACCATATATTTAAATTTGTATTGGAATCTAATACATCAATACAAATTATCATTAACATTTAATGTATAAACTGTAGGAAAATGTCCTACCACAAAGAAAGTTGGTTGATATGGTAAGGAATACTATAATAATAAAAAATTTATTCCAAGAAAAAAAAAATTTAAGGAAATAAAAAAAGTTATTGATGAAAATAATTATGGCATAGAACTCTAGGGCTCAGCTAAAATCCCAACACAAACAGAATCTAAGTCTTCCAACCACAAGTTCTACGCACAATTTTTGCTGCACCTCCTTATGTTTCTAACGAAATGCTCCACAAAGACGCTTCCCTCCCAACCGTTGTCGAAGTAGCCAAAATCCACTATAAGAATGAGACTACAGGGACATCCGAATCATTTAATTGCCAACCTGGCCTCCAATAATCTTCCTGAAAACCCTCCACGTCACTTAAAAAGAAAATGGTGCAGAGACTTGCTAACATAGACTAATTACACTTTTCCAGCCACTAGAGTTCCATCAATTGTAAATTATTATTTTTTAAATCAAACTATATGCTTATTGTACTAATGTAGGTACAGATTGTATATTTTCTAAAAAAAAAAAAAAAAAAAAAAATGAAAATAATAATAAATGAACTTTTTTATCATACAATACTTATTTTTTTACACATCCTATACAATATTTTTTTTTAGCTACACAAAATAATAAAAAAATTACCTAATAATATGACTCTAAAATATTTAGGTGTACTCCTAAATACCGTGTTATTAGTACACTTGTATACTTGCATTAAATTTAAACAACTTTGACATTCGCAAATCAAAATAACATCCTACTAAAAACTATGCGCGTGACCTGGAGTGTCGAGAAACACAAAAGAAAAAAGCTCATAACTCGGTTAAAAATGAACAAATTTTAAAGAAATTTTTAAGATACCTTTGGATTGTCTCTTGGCAGGTCTAGTAAAAATTTCAAATTCTAAATCGAAAAACGCTGGGAACAATGAGCGTTTTTGATAAAATGTTTAAAAGCTCACAGTATGTTAAAAAAAATGTTCTCAACTTCGCAAATCATTTTTCTAGAATAACGTCAAGCTTTCATCAAAAAAAAAAAAATTGAAAATCATACGTCGTTAAGTAATTTTTCCAGTATTGGCTAATTTTTCATTGTTTTATTATATAAGAAGATAATACAATAAAATTAATATAAGTTAATCTCAATAATACAAGTATAACTTAATAATAAACCTACCGTAAAATAAAGTTTAATTTACATAAAAAATATTCATTATTTCATATATAAAACAGATAAAGCCATTTGTTTTGTCTCGAAGAGTTTTTATTTAGATAAATAAAAACACTGTTTTACAATTATAATAAATTTTAAAATTACATTTTTAAGTTAATGCATACATCATCACTTAATCATCAATAATCTGATAAATAACAATTAACATAACCTGTTAACTAAAAATACAATGTTACCACTTTAAATATGATTTAATAAAAATAACTAATTGTAAAATATAATTTTAGATAAAAAAAATAATTTAATAAGTCTCAGTAATAACAGAGGTTTATGACTCACATAAACAATTCATCATTCATAACAAAAATTGTTCTCAAGTCTTTTTAGTAATTCTTAATTTATAGTTCTCAATTCATCTTTCTGAAAATAATGTTCAAAAAAAGACTTTTTTAATATTATATATGTATGATTGGTTTGTTTTTATTTGAATCTGAATTATAATGTCTCGCATCAAAAATGATCTATTAGTAAACTTTTATAATCAGATGAAACCAAATTTTCTATTTAAATTACTCAAGAATAAGTAGTTTAAGAAATATAAATAAATTAATAATATTTAATTTCTCTTGCTGTATATAGGAAGTGTTTATCATAAAATTAAAAAAAAAATAACAATTTTTTTAAACTGATTTAAAAAAATATCTTTATTGTGTGATAACATGAACAATTTTTACCTGTACATAACAAAATTTATAATGACTTTTTCATAAGGACACAAAGAGATAGATGATAATTTATATATATATATATATATATATGTATGTATGGTAAATTTCAAATGAATGCAATTTATATTATAATAAAACCAATTAAAACAACGCAGATAAAAATAAAACATTAATATCACAAAATAACAATCATATATTTTCAGAATGTAAGTGTATTGGCCACTTCATTGCATGAACTATATTTTAATTTACAGGTTTATTTTTTGGAAATACAAGACCAAATTTAGACTCTATTCCTTCCAATATTGGTAAAACTGCATGATATCCTCCAACATGATCTGGGTTTGAAGGTACAGTTCCATCTGCAGCACTGTGCATTGTGACTAGTTGTTTAGATCCTGACGGACGACTATATTTAAAAAAAAATGAAAAATTTTCAAATTATTATTTTGTATATGGCATATTTTTGTATAGTATTATTTTGGATAGCAGCCTAAATTATTCAAATAAAATAGTTTCAAAACCAATACAATTAATAAAACTCAAACTATTACTAGCCATTCTAAAAATTGAACAATTATTACAAAGTAAAAATAAATGCTTTTTATAACATAACTACCAGATTTATAATTTATAATTTTCAAAATTAAACATGGTTTAATCTAATTATATTTAAGTTACTATTCAACAACCCAAATAAGAGTATTTAATGCTAGCAATGGAAAAAATACTTACGAGCCACCAAAGTCAACATAGAATAACCTTTGTAAAATTTCATATGATAAAAGTGTAACACCAAATTGAGGTGATGACCGACAAACACGAGCTATAATTAATAAATGAAAACAATAAAATATATTTTTTTGATAAAAATTTAAAAACAATTAGAAAAATATCTAACCAGCAGTTCCTTTCCAAAATGCACGAGGACCTTCTTCTTTGTAAATTTTCAGTGCACAATCGACCAATCCATTGTAAGTAGTTTGGCCTTCTCTAGCTACAACTTGTAGACGAGTTTTTATTACATCAGCTGGTGTTACCAAAGAAGCAGCTGGAACACCTGCTATACAACCAGCTGCTAATAAGGAAAGTGGATGATTATATCCATTTTCATCAGCAAAAGATTGTTTAACATGATTGTAAGCTGGAAAATAGATAGCACTGAAAGGCACATCTCGGAGAAAACATGCTTTGGCTCCCTAAAATCCAATTACATTTTATGATCAAATATATAATGCATTTTAAAGAAGATTTATTAAATACCTTATACAATCCAAAAAATCCCAACTCTTTTATAACATTAAGGGCACTAAGTTTCTTGGTTGATGCTATTTCACCAGCAACTTGTAATCTAATTTTCACAATTTCTAAAGGATTTGTGAACACTACTTGTGAAAATCCACCCTAAAGATAAATATCAAAATTATTTATTTTTTTTTTTCAAGTCAAATTGAACATACACAAGCTCCAGCTAAAACTTCTGCCGATACAGTAAGATCACCATTTTCTTTACGGAACTTATCTTTCACTAAATCATTAACTGTTAATTTTATAGCTTTTTCAGGGGCTACACCAATTAACTGAGGTAATAATCCTCTATACAGGCCAAAAACTCCCTCGTGTCTTATAACCTAAAATATAATTAGCTATTTTCCAGATGAACTACAGTAATGTGGCAAAATAATGATTTTTGTAATCTTAATTAGTCTATAAGTTTAAAGATATTTTTATATTTTAATTTTGACTTTTTTCAATCTATTAGACCTTTAATTAAATAATAACAAGAAAAATTATACTAATTCTGACTTTTTTGAAACAGTCAAAACTGTTTCTATACATGAGTTCTCCAATAAAAGATCCAGCTCTTTGATTTTGCATTCTTGTCTTAACCAAGTCAATTGGATATACTGCTGTTGCCCCAATAGCTATAAAATAATGCAGATTTAAAGTATTTTTAATGATACCAAAAAAATTGTGTTGTTATGGTTATGATTAATGTATAAAAATAAAATTTTATAGGCAAAAAAATGTTTAATTTCATTTGATATTTTGGTTTTTCTATTTTTCAAAATTGAAATCTCAATGTTTTGTTACAAAGACAATGATGATAATTAAAAAACCCATCATCAGTCCAATATCATTAGTATTAGTACTAATATTAACTTTATTATTTTTCATTATGCCAGCAATAAATCAAATAAATAAGCAAATAAATTTAGCTGGTGGAGAGGTAGCTAAAACTTTTGAATTCCCATTTTTGGTAGTAATTTACCATAAATCACTGTCATGCTCTGGAGCAATTATAGCTGAAGAATGGGTATTGACAGCAGCTCATTGTTTTGGTAAGAACTATATAGTTGGTTTGAATTCAAATGACATTAAAATAATAGCTGGATTAGTAAACTACGCTCAACTAAATGAAAATGCTCAAATAAGACAAGGAGTAGAAGTACACATCCATCCAAATTATAGAGTACCTTCAATAATTTAATACCTTTATGAATAAATGTTAAATTTATTAACAAATACAATTTAGTTTTTATTTTTTAGGTTAAACAAGTGGCCAATGATGATATAGCTTTAGTAAAAGTGAAAGCATTTATTATAACAAATGCTGTTGGCATTATACACTTATCAGACAAAGGATTCCCTGAAATTGGTTATATGGCCTGTACAGCTATTGGATGGGGAGAAATTGATAGACCTCCAGGTCGTAAAAATACAATATTGCATAAACTAAAGGTATATTCTTCTATATCAGCTCAAGCATGTCCAGGACTTACTGCTTGGGAAAGATCAAAAATAATATGTTTACAACAAGATAAAGGCAAGGGACTATGTGATGGAGATTCTGGAGGTCCTCTTATATGTGAAGGTAAAATTAAAATGATCACAATAGCTAAAAAATTATAAATTAAACAAAATTTAATGATAGGTGAACTTTATGGAGTAGCTCATCAAGTATACAAAGAAATAAGATACGAGTATGAACGAAAAGATTTAGAGCGATGTGGAGCAACTGGCATTACTCACACATATATGTTTGTGTGTCCATATTTAAACTGGATACATAAATACATTCAAAGTGTACCTAAAATGCCAGCATCTTGCTATAGAACTAGTTAGTAAAATTACCTCCTGATATTGATCCCAATGTAAATCGATAGACATTTTCAAGTACTTGAATGAAAACTCCTCTATCAGATGGGCTCTATTGAAAATAAATTTTTTTCAATTTTTATTCAAGAAAAACTAAACATTTACTTACTGATACAGTATGAATTTCGGCTATTCTTCGATTGTGTATTTCTTTATAATATGGTTCTGGTGTAATAGATTTCAAATCATTATAAATTATTTTTCTAGAAAAAAATATATATATATACATAGAAACCTAAAAAAAATAATTTTAATTCTTACCCAGATCTTTGATATAATAAATGACATAGAGTAAATAATATGTCAACCTCTAAAGGAGTTATTTGAGACATTACTTGAGCAGAATATAAAAATTCATCTACAATATTTTAAGTATTTTTACAGAAGATTCAACAAAGAAAATATAAATACATTAAATTAATAATACCTTTTGTTACTTCTCTAGTACGACTTTCATTGCTAGCATTTAGATAAATTCTTTTTACAAGCTCCATATTGTTTAAAAGTGAAACAAAGGCCATAAAGTAAGGAAAACTTACACGGTGAGCTCCTTGACCCCCTCCAGCAGCCTATTATGAATACATTAAAAAAAAATAGTAAGCAAATAGAAATGGTTAAGTAAAATATCTTCTTACTGCTAATAAATTATTTTGAACACTGTTAGTTAATAAATGACTTTTTGATAATATCATGATATCTTGAAAATCATTAGCTGAAATATATCCTGTACCTCCTTTATCATAAATACGAAAAATTTCTGTACCACATTCTTCATGAAAATCCTGATCAACCACAACATTTAGTTATTTTCTATTTAATTACATTTTAAAATGAAAATAATGATTTACATGTAAAAATTGAGCAAATTCTGAATAATTAATTAAACGATTTTTCTTTTCTCCAAAATAGAGTTTCATAAATTGACTATCCAAATTAAAAGGCATTTTCAAATAAAGTTCAGTTTTTTTAACAACTGCCACAAATTCATCTTGAGACAAAATATATATATATATAAATATATTATTTTAAATTAAATTTTAAAAAACTATATGTATAAATCTACTTTAACGGGCACCCTTTTTTTTTAATTAGTTATTTATATAGATTAAGAATATATTATAATTTTTGAGTGGAAGTAAGTGGATTTAAAAGTTACAGGATTTTAAATTTATGTGTGAATGTGACACCCTGGTCTCATTAAGAACTAAATATTTGGGAAAATCTGAAAAAGAAGATATCAAAAACCAAAAATCAAAAGAGATACTTAATTCCACTAGAGAAATAGGACTCTTTGAATATATATAGATGCTGCCTAGTAGAACATCCTAAATATAGTTATAGGTATTCAACAATGGCAACAACACTTTGGTAGAAACACTTATGTGAAGAAACCAAATTAATATAATTCAGTGGAAGGTAAATACAATAGACCAATAGGTCTGAGTGCATGGGCAGTTCTTGCCCACCTATATTACAACTAAAATTAAAACTTGTCTTCTAACTCTTCATCTACATTATGTTTTTCCTCATCACTACGGTCAATCTATGGTGGAACCTAAATTTTGCTGTTTGAAATTTTTCAAAAACATATTCTTTACGAAATAATCTTCATAAAATAACTAATTTTTTTGAAGTAGTTTTTTTTTTATTTAGTAAAACAAAATGATTTTAAACTATTTTTGGTGTGCATATTCTTCAAATGCTATGACTTTTAAATCAATTGTTTCTGCTAATTTATTCAAACACTTATGAAAAAACATATGTTAAAAAAATGATAACCGGTAAAGTAGATTTGTTTCAAAGTATATACCATATGAGATAACTCCATTGCCATTTATGTCAAATAACTGAAATGCTACTTTATACAATGCATCTGGCTCAGATAATAAACTTTCAAATGCTTGGAATTCTGCAAATGATATGAGCCTGAAAAAATTCATGACTACAAGTTGTTTAATATGTTTATTGTATAATTAGAACTAACCCATCTTTAGTAGTGTCTACAATCCCACTTAATAATTTTAATGAATCAATATCACTGGACGGTTCATTCAATATACCAATATAATTTTTAATGAAATCAACAGCATTAATAAATTTTTCTTCTTGTTTTTCTACTGTGGCATACTGAAATGAAAATGATAAGTATAACCAGAAAATACTTTTATTAAACTAATACTAACTTACTTTATTAAATATATCCAGTAGTTGCTCTGTTGTAGCACGTTTTGGAAGACCATTGTGAGCCTATGTTAAATTAGTATAAATAGATTAGTATTGTACAAAATAAAAAACTTTGCTTATTTTTCTTATAAGAAAGATAAGTCATTATAATTTTTTTTAATTATAGAAGTAAAAATGAAAAATTCAATGAAACCACAAAGAATTAAGAAATAATAAATAATACATTTTATCCATATTAAGCACATATAATTTCAGATAAGGAATTGGAAATATTATTTTGTTAAAAGTTAAATTTTACACAATAAATGCAGTAATTTAAAAACTTATAATTACATTTTTAATATTAGTGATTTTTAGTATTTAAGAAAATATTATAATTTATATGATTTAATAACAAATTATTATATTTTTTAAAACCCATCTTATAATATATGAGTTATTGAAGAAAATTTTGATTTTCTTCTAAAATTACATCATTACAAAACTAAATAAACTAAAATATATTTTAATTCACTTTCTTATATAACATGTTTAAAAAGGACCTAAGACAGATTATTACAAATAGGTTTTATTATAATCAAAATTATCGAATTAATTCTATCAAAAATATATTTTTAATGAAATTAAGTTGATCAATTAGTGTTATATGAAATTTTACCTCTTGACAGTATGCTGTTTTCGGCCAAAATTTCCATGTAAAATCAAAAACCCCGTTAACCATTCTTACATAAAAATTAGAGTACTAAGATTACGTATTTTTTAAGTACAAGACCGGCACTAATGGTAAAACAATTATTTAAATTACACCTAATAGCAATGTGTCCTGAAATTAATAATAATTGCCGTATGTTAAAGATAAGAAAAAAGCAATTGATAACAATAGACATGCGTCAAGGCAGACTAATGAATCCACCTTGACATGCGTATTAAGCAGATCAGCAACAGCTGATTCAAAATTTTAATTCATACTATGATAAAATTTAAAGTTTTAATATCGATAACGTGTAAGGTTTATGTTTTTATTTTTAAAATAATTAATTGTTGTATTAACTTATTTAAGTAATATTTAATATATTATTTAAACCTTATAATATGTACCCTTTATTATACTTTTTCAGTTTATTATTCTGCTTACATTCTTATTAGAAATAATATACTCTTGTGTGAAAATAAACTATATATTCAAGGTACAAGCAAAAAGCATATTAAAAAAAATCTTTTCTTGGAGTGATTCATTTCATACTTAATAATCTTACATTAAATATCATAAAAATTGTTGAATTAAATAATTATAAACTATTAGAAGTAACATCATTTTTGTCTGATTACATTATATTGAATTAGTATGTTTTTTGTTTCTTTAGTTATGCTTTTCATTAAATTACGGCCTTTATTTACTTCTGGGTTAAAATTAAAACAATGCTTGGCAAAAACAGAAACACAAAACATGCTAGCAGTAGCAGGATGCAACAAGTATCGCACTTATAAAAATTTTGCTCATAGAAATGAACCTCCAGACCATCCATTCAAAAGATATTATCTATTATTTTTCATTTGTTTTGGTACCTATCATTTTATAAACTGGGAAAAGTAAGTAATTAACAAAATATTTGTACTATTAAAATGTGCCAACATTTTCTATTTTATTTATATTTTTTGTCTAAATAGCTTATTTAATTTTTTTCATGGATAATATTACAATAATTCCTATATGAATAAATTAATAGCTTCAATGCATAGCAAAATATAAATCTTCCATTAAATTGTGTTTTTCTATGTATATATTAATATATATATAATTATATATAAGTAATTTTTCCAACAATAATGAACTTTTCACTTTCTATTATATGATGTGATATTAATACTAACTATAAATATTTAAATTTTATTAGATATTGAACATTTAAAATACTCTAAAAAACTCAAGTTAAATGTTAGTTCAAATATGCAATTATTAAACTCTTAATAAATATTAATATATAACAATTTCAAATAGCTAAAATTTTTTAGAATTTATGAAGTTATTTTTCCACCTGTGGATGCTGACAGTAATGTTGAATCATCTGAAAACCAACTGGATGATGAAGATATTTTAGATGAATCAGTTGATAAAAAAAAGAAAAATTCTAAAGAAAAAATAGGTTTTCGTGATAGAAAAGTAAATAAAACTGATGTTAGTTTGGATATTTTAATATTATTATTATTTTTTATTTAACATAGATAATAGAATATGAAAACAGAATACGTCATTTTTCAACTCCTGACAAAGTATTTAGGTATTTTGCCACTCTTCAAGTGACTCATATACATCCTAATGGACAAGAAACTCATGAAGTATTTATGACTCCTGATGATTTTTTAAGATCAATGACACCAGGAATCAAGCAGCCAGATGGACTTGGACTTGATCAATACAAGAAATATGACCCAAAAGTTGTATTTTATTATTACTTTAAGTTATAAGTATGTGTTTAGGTACAATGCACTATTTGAGACTAATAGAATTAAATAAATCAGTTACATTTTTCATTACTATAGAAACTTCAATCATTCTCCGTGAAATAAGAAAATTTAATAATATTAATACAGTATTCCATAATAGCTTTGATTAAAATTAATTTATTAGGTATCTCCACACCATTATATCTATAGCTATCATTATATTTAATCTTACCATTGTTTTAGCATGGAAGTTGAAAAGGTATTAATTTTAATATGTGTTTTTTTTTTTGTTTCTGTTGCCACTTTTTCTTAGCTCTCATTAGACTGATTTCTTTCAACGATACGTCAAACGATCATAAATTGTACCTAGTGGAAGACATTTTGTAATGTTATGTGCTATAAATTGAAAAAAAAAATTTGTCCCAACGATTTTTTTCAGCTCTCACTTAATCAATTGTAATGACCAATACGCCAAAAGAACACAATTTTAATCATGTTGAACTTATAATCACCATATATAAAAAAGAAATCCTTTAATTTTAGAATTTTAGACAGATATCTTAAAATTATGCTTTTGTAAAAAATGTCTCTTCAAAAAAATTTGTTTTACGCAGTAAAATCATATCACTAAAATGAAATATTTTTTAATGATCATAGCCTAATATATACTTTAATAAACCAAATTTTTCAATTTGATTTCAAATCAGAAATTAGATTTTATCTATTTTCTCATTTTTAAGATTATTATTAATTAGAAAACAAATATTTACACATGAAAAAATTTTATTAAAAAAAAGTGTTATCAAGTTATTATTAATTCTTAATATGTTCAAAATAATCCTTGCAAATTTCAAATCAAAATGTCATTTTTAAATTATTTTTTTGATCCTTTAAAATTGATTCTTATGAAAGTTTATAATTTAAAAATATTGAACTTTTAAACATTATTTTAGCTCAACTTGCAAGTTTAGAATTTAAATCATTAAATAGAAAGTTTTATGAGGAATAAAAAATTGTATTTTTTAGATTGATCAGAAACTTATATAATTACTATTAATATTGTACCGCAACGGCACTGTGCTACCATTTTTACTATAAATATTTTCATCTAAAAAGAACTAACTTTAATTTTTGTGAATATCAATGCATTGGATTTCAAAAACAAATTTATCATGCCCTAATCTTTGTATTGTAGCATACTATTGAAAAGGAGTCTCATCATCACATTCAAACTAAATAACATACTTATAACATTAAGTTTTCTAGATTGTTTTTAGTTGTAACATAATTTTTTTTTTCAGAGTAATCATATGAAATTAGAATTAGCATTAAGTGAAGATAGTATTTTTTACAAGTTAGGAAGTTCAGGACTTATAACTTTTTCAGATTATATATTTCTTCTTACTGTTTTATCAAGTAAGTTTACTGTTTATTTATATTATTAAGTAAGTAATACTATTTTCTTAGTACAACATAATATCTAAAGAAATATCAGTTTATGAAAATATTAAATCACATGTTCATTTAGTTTTCTTTTATCATTAATATTTAGCTGAGTACTGTAAGAACATTTATTACTATGTTCTTACCACTTATATTACACACGTTTTATTTCTATTTATTTAATTCGTAATACATATTAATTAGCATAGAGGGAGATGCTGATGTGACAATTCTACTTGTCTATAGCCCGGAGCTACTGATGTCGAACTAACAAAGGGCAGTTGTGTTTGAGTGCCCGTTATAGACATAGTTTTCAATATTATTACTTACGTCTTATTTATATTATTTATAACTTAACTTGTTTTATTCAATGACCCGTCTATCGCCAATTGTCATCAGAGCCAACCAACTCCGTCTCACTTGGATATACCTACAATTAAAGGCAATTAAAACTCATTTAAGGAGATAGGGACGATATTTGGGCAGACGTCGGGTAGCTTCCGATTCTTGGTTTTGACCAAGATCCTCAACTATTAAACAAGCCCCTAACAGTACATATTAATTTTACTTTAATAAAATAATAAAATAAAAATAATTAATTATTAGTTTTAATTAACACTTAATTGAATTTAAAATTGTATCAGTTTATTTGTATTTTAGCCTCCAAAAGACATTTTGAGATAGCATTCAGAATGTTTGATTTGAATGGAGATGGTGATGTTGATTGTGAAGAATTTCAAAAAGTTGCTACACTTATTAGAAACCAAACAAGTATAGGAACTCGCCATAGAGACCATGCCAATACAGGCAATACATTTAAAGTAAAAATATAAATCTCCTAATTTTTAAATTGAGTCTTTTTTAATTCAATTTAATTGTTTATTATTATTTTTAATTAGATAAATATTCTTTTGTTTAATAGGGAGTTAATTCAGCATTAACAACTTACTTTTTTGGTGAAAATCTTAATGAAAAACTTACAATAGAAAAATTCTTGGATTTTCAACAACAATTACAAAATGAAATACTTGGTTTAGAGGTAATATAATGAAATATATTTAACTTATTTTGTTGTTAAATATTTATTTTTTAGTTTTTACGGAAAGAACCAAGTGACGATGGCACTATTACGGAAGTAGAATTTACAGATCTTCTTTTAGCTTATGCTGGGTATCCACCAAAAAAAAAATCTCGATTAATCAAACGAGTCAAAAAAGTGTATGTTAATATCATTGATTAAATAAAATAAACATTATTTTAATTGAAAATAATATCAATGGTTTTTAAGCAAAATGGAATGAGTGACAATTTTATTGCTTAACTGGAAAACAAAAACAACAATTTTTTTTCATTTTAAAATTACAGAAAAAGTAATTTTAAAACTTAAATATTTTGATTCTAAATCACCATAACCTAAGTAGTAAAATTCCTCTATTTATTATAGGTGCTAATACAATTAGTCTTAGTTTTGCTACTATCTAGTAATAGTTATTGATATTATTTTCATGTGTAAAAAAAGTTTGTTCTAAATGCCAATAAACTTTACAATATAACGAGAAAATGTGAGATCAAAATTTGCTGCCTATTTTCATCTTAATATTTATGTTTAACAAATTATTTCAATTCAAATGAATTCTCACCCTAATAAAAACTACTTTTACACAAATATGTAAGAAATCTTAACTACTAGAATTACCTTTTTCTATACATCAATTATCTCATGTAAGGTGTCATGAAATTAATAATCTAGAAAAGTAGTTTTCTTTTGGAGTAGTCACCCTCTTAAGTAATATATTTTTTATTTATACTACAAATCATTAAATGACATCTTTATCAATAATATTTTATACAAATTTAAGGTTAGAAATTTGGAGAATTACATCATTTTTATTGTAATAACATATATTACAATGATTAATGTTTATGAATATCAAGTAATTAATTTTTCATTGACAATTAACTTTAATAAAAATATGTATTCTTTATTTTTAAAAATAATTAATTTTAAAGTTCAATGCAATCTCTAATGAAATATTTATTTACACTGGTGTCTAAGTCAAGAAACTTAATTTTTATTTAAAATTATAAATCAAATAAGATTACTCTTTTGAAATTTTAGGTTTAAAGATAAAAAAAAAGGTATTCATCAAGATGATTATTTGAAATTTTTCCACTTTTTAAACAACATTAATGATGTTGACACAGCACTTACATTTTACCATATTGCTGGTGCATCAATTGATCAAGGTTAGTTACGATAAATAAATAAACAAAAATCATTTGCATGGTTTGTAAGTTAAAAGGAGCAAGTCTATACCAAACCAAGACAGTTAAAAAATTTTTTTTTTTAACCTTTATCACATATTTTTCTTTTTTTAATGTGTTTTTTAAATTTCTTTAAATATGTATACAATTAAAAGAATCATATGCATATATTAAAATGTACTGGTGCCATTTTTATATCCTGTTATTTATTTAAGTAAATATAATATAGTTGAAAGTAGAGTTTATGCATAGGTACTAAATATTTTTGTTAGACTAGGGATACCTTGATATATACCCTTTCAGCGTACTTAGGATTGAGTAGGAAGCATAGGCAATATAAGAGGTTAAATCAAAAGTTAAATCTCCACAAAAATAAAATTAGTCCCTCTAAATATATTGAAAATTATATATTATTTTAAAATAGTTTTTAGGGGAAGGAGGAAATGAACTTCTAAATTGTATTTTAATTGCTATAATAGATAGGGAAATATATGTAAGAGATATTTTTACTATGTCACCTAATATAAGTATAACAGTGTATTTGCAATATAAATAATTTCATCTCTATCCTGCTTAGGTATAATTTGGTATATATTATAAAAAAATACCATGAGGCGTTATCTATTGATATGCTGTATGACACTATAATAGAATTATTTTTACAATCAGTAATTAATTTTTTATTCATAGAATTATAATAAGAATGTCATTTTTTTAATAATAACTAAAGGACCCATTATTTTAGGCCCAGGGTATAGTTTCATCTATTCATAGAAAGTCATTAAATATTTTCTGAAAATTTCATAATATTCCATTTAATCAACATACTACAAGAATTTATTATGATATTCCTCATTGTATTTTTTACACTTTAAATGATAATTTAAAGGGTATGTAATACCAGTAAAAGCTTATTTTGTGGCATAAACAAAAAATTATACCAAAACTACTTATTAATTGCATTAATATATATTTAAATATTAAAATATATATTATATTCTATACAATTTAGGAATACACCACTCATAGACTTTCAATTGACCAGAATTTTAATTCTCATTTCCACCAACTCAAATAAATAATATGCTTTGATTGGCTACTGGCTGTCAGATGTATGTCAATTCATAAGTATGGATTTATATAAAAATGCACTGCCATTGACAAGTTTTCATAAACTGATGTATTCTTAATTTGTATAGAGTATAGAAACTATCAGTATTTAAAAACTCAAAAAACCATTTTTTTTAATAGAAAAATAATTAAATTTAAATCTATTATACTAGTATTATATTCATTATTTATAACAAATAAAATATTAAAGTATAAAAATGTATGTAATTTATTTTGATTTACCAAAATAAATTATTAAATTCATTATTCTAATTTTATTTCTCATTTTTAGCAACTTTAAAACATGTTGCAAAAACAGTAGCCCATGTTGAGTTAAATGATCATGTTATTGATGTAATATTTACAATATTTGATGAAAATCGTAAGTTTACAATCCTTATGTAAAAACAAATTGCATTAAGTTTAATAATTTATTTTAAGATCAAATAAAATAATTTTATTCTTTAATTTAGTTGATGGACAATTAAGTAATCGAGAATTTGTTGCAGTAATGAAAAATAGATTATTAAGAGGTCTTGAAAAGCCAAAAGATACTGGCTTTGTTAAATTTATTGAATCTGTAGGTAAATGTGCAAAAGAAAGTGCTCCTAATATTTTTGATTTATAAGTATTATAGCTTAATTTAATTGTTAACATTTTATATTTATTAATTACATTTTAAATATTATAACATAAATATTATCTCACTGTTAAAAAATATAAAAATAATCAAATTATACTACACATGTCTTGTTTCTTTTATCATGCAATGCAATTGTTTCTCAATACTGTGATCCAAGTATGGTTGATATGTCCAACAAGAAAGGTAAAACAATAATACATTAGGATCTGTACAATCAGCTATTCTAAGTAATAAACTTTGATGAAGTTTTAATTCTTTTTGGTAAGCTTCAACTAGACCTTCAGTTACTTTACCTAGGAGTATAATTTAAAATACATAAATACTGGCTAGCAAAGAAAAAAATTGACCAAGAACATACAAAAATGTCCAGCTGTCCAAGATATAAATAGTGGGGTAGCATTTGATTTTTCTAAAACTGATACTGCAATGAGGTTTTTCAATTTAATTTTTAAATTTTTAACAACTTCTGCCTAAGAATTATAAATTAAAAAATTTATAATATGTATTAAAAAAAGGTACACTAATTAAATGTATAATTAATTGTGTTACATAAATTTATACCATTTTATCACATAATGTTTTCAATTCATTGACTAAACCACTTAAGCGATCGGGGAACCGTACTCCAGTTCTAAAAAAAATATTATTTAAGTATTTGATAAATTATAACTATATTTAATAACTATTTACAGTTCTAAACGCAAATTGAAAATATTTGAAATAACAACACATCCTCTATCTTGATAAAGTTTCCAGTTCTGCATATAATTAAATATTTCAGCTGATGAATCTTTCAAAATTCTTCGATTACCAGTCAAATTCCCACTATGTCCTTGTGCTGGACGGCCAGCATATACATCCACTACTATAATTTAAAATTGATTTTACAATCCACTAATTTCAATTTACATTTCTTGAGAAATACTACCATGAGCTGGTGAAGACTTCCCAATATTCTGATTCAAAACTTTATTTTTTGGAGTCTCCGTCATTAGAATTTATTTTTAATATATCTTATTAGTTTCGACATTTATTTAAAATACTACATAATTATTTTAAATAATATTATTTATTATACTTAATTCATAAATAGGTTTCTGAAAAAAACAAAGTTTAAAATAAAATCATATCACAATTATATATATTACTTCTTGAAAATTTCTTATAAAGGCGCATATGATTAAAAATTTATAAAATGAATAGATTTTAGTAAAAGATAATAAATACTTGTAAATAATGCATGTTAACCAACATTTTATAGGCGCATTTAATTTGCTGAATTAATAGTTTATTACGCCACGACTTAATGATAATGTAAACTCAAAATAGATAAAATCTTATCTATATTGTGGATTGAATAAAATAAATCATTTTTTATCTATTTACATATACATGAACCACGGCCCCAGAAGATAAGTCACCGAATTCGACACTCCGCACAATATCTCCGTTAATTGAGTTGAAAGCATTCACGTATTGTCCGCAAAAGAACTGCTTTTAGGAGAATTTGAGGTTATTCATATACATACAAATATAAACAATATAACTTTATAGCATAAACATATAAATACATGTGTTTATATGTTTTTGCTGTGTACCCTCTAATTTCCCTAAAAACAATGTTTAACAAACATCTGAAATGTTTTTGACTCAGTTAGCGAATATATTGAAATAGTGTGTGAAGTGTTGAATTCGACGACCTTACCTTCTATAGCCGAGCACGTGAGTTATGAAAAGTGATAATACATTATCTCTTTAATTCTTAATATATAATCAAATTTCAATGTGTTTTTTTTTTTTTAAATTTTAAATGTACTATTATGTATTACCACTTTTAATTCATTTTTATACTTTATATTTTAACATTTTTACTTACTGTTACTTCAATTAACTGAAGAAATAAAAAAAATTAATTATGACTTCTTGTGTCGTTGTGAGTAAAAACTCTATTGTTTTGTCATCAATTAATGAAGACAAATGTTATGTGTGTTCGTTCATCAATAAGGAAGTAAAAAACTTGACTGACCATTTGGGTGAAGCGTACAATCAAATGCCATTAAATAATTATGACTTACAAAAAGCTTGTGCTACATTTTCAAGTAATGAAAAATTGTTTGCATATAATCCTAATAAGGGAAAATTATTAAGCATTTGGAATGCTGATGATTGGTCCCTCGTAGAAAACAAAACATTATTAAAACATGCCACAAAAATAATATTTACTCCTAAAACACATACTATAGTTGTTGGTGATAAAAAAGGAGATGTTTATGCTTTTGAAAATCATCCTGTTCGAATACTTGGGCATTCTTCAATGGTTTTAGATATTTGTATTAGCAATGACGAAAAATATATAATCACATGTGATAGTGATGAAAAAGTACGAGTTTCACATTATCCAAATGGAAAGAACATAATATACTATATGATGGGACATACAGCGTTTGTTAGTGGATTATGTTTATTCACCTATTTTATTCTTTCAAGTTCAGGTGATAGCTCATTGAAACTATGGAATATAAAAAATGGTGAATTAGTTGACAACTTAGATGTTCAAAAACCTATTCGAAGTATAATTTCTTTTGGTGACATGGTTGCTGTACAATTTTATGACTCAAATGAAATCCAAATAGTGAATAAAGAAATAAATGAAAATTCAATATCTCTTAAAAATATTCGACGGTTACAATTTGACAGTATTGTTTTAAACATGGCATCTTATAGTAATCAAATTTGGATTATTACAGTAAATTCAATACATTTATTTTCTATTGAACCAAATAGTTGTATTATTGAAAATTCTGATTATACTCCAATGAAGAATACAAAAAAGACATTAGAAGATTTAATTAAATCTTTTACACAATTAGAAAAAACAGATTTAATGATTTTCCTACATAAAAAAATGATAGATAAACTAAAAAGAACTGAAGAATTTTTAAATAATGATATTCAAGATAAACCTATAACAAAAAGGATAAAACAAAATTAGAATGTATTTTAAAATGATGTGTTTATATTATTAATAATATTACCAACTAATACCAAATAATTTAGTTTTTATTTCCTTTAAACATATATGGTTTGAACAGAAAGGTGCTTCAATACTTAATTAAAAATTAAATTTTTATTATATTTTTACATATTAGACAAGAAAGCAATTTTTATAAAAAAAATTCTTATTTTTTTTCAAGGTATTTTTATGCAATATTGTTTTGTTTTTATTTTCATAAGCTATAAAATACTATCATAATATCATAATAAATAAATAATATATATAGTTGTAAGCATAAATTTTATATTTTGAGATAAACAATTATTTTTACTTTTTAATTAAAAAAAATTAAGAAAGTGGGTATTGTTAAGTGACGTTCTATTTTTATCATATAATTTATCTATAAATAGAATGGATTATATAATAATATACTATTAGATATATCCAATAATATAAAAACAATGTTGCATACAGAATGATTGATTTATTAGCTAAATTAATTACTTTTATCATTTATTCCTAAAACCTTATAAGGGTGTCAATTTTACTTTTTTAAATTGAACATACATATTTAATTAGCTTATAAAAAATAGAAATCACTAATCATTAGATTTTGTCAACGATGTCGATATTTCGATTCTATATCGCCGACTCCTTTCATTTTTTCCACAATATCTCAATAATCGTAAAAATTTGTTTTTTTTTTTATTTGAATTTTGGTCACTTTGTTATAAAATATATATTATTAAATATTAGTTCAAAAACAGTTAGTGATAATCTTGTTGACATTATTTGTATCAAAATATATTATAATACATAGAATTATGATGAGACGAAAGATGATATTTATTGAAACAAAATTTAATTAATAGATTAGGTTTTTATTGTTATTCATATTTTTAAAAAAACACGAACAAAGTAAGGAATGAAGATATTTAGAGATAGATTTTCAGAATTTGATGATATACAGATGATTGTAATAAACAAGATATATTTCTATTTTATTTTATTCTATGAAAGTTAAAATTTTATTTTTAAAAAGATGAAAAATTGATTTAAAAAAGAAGATAAATTGTTTTCAGTTGTGATTAAGCAATATAAAAATAAAAATAGCACTTATAATATTTTTTAGCTTCCATGCGAAGACCGATTTCTTTTAACCATACGTCATAAGATCATAAATTGTATCTAGTAGATTACATTGCACTTAAAAATTGAAAGATTTTCCCTCGTTCCGTGTAAATAAGGGAAATCCAAAAATTACAATTTTTAAAATTGATGAAGTTTGACACTTTTTTACTCAAAACTGCCATAACTTTCAAAAATGAACGAATAAAAAAAAATGTATATAAAAATTTTAGGTATTTTTATTTTATACATTTTTTTGAAAACCTGCCCCTTAACCTACCCACACAAGCAGGTTCAAAGTAGCTACTTTTTCTCAAAAAGTTTACTCTTCAATTTAACTTTTGAAAATGTTCCGGTAACACTGCGTTCATTAATCATATGTTAAATTAATACTTATGTTACGCACTATAATTTAAAAAAAGATTTGTCCCGTTGACTTATCTTCTACGTGCAAATGGCAAATTTGGTTGGTATACCATAATCTAATTTTTATAACAACAGTGGTAACTTAACAGTATTCTTGAAAATAAAAATATAAATGAAAACATTTAAATATCAAATTTAATTTTTGAATATAACTTTTTTTTTGATATCGATATGTCACAATATTGAGAACAATTTTTTTTGGATATTGCATTTTAATATTGCTAAAAATCGGTATGATATCGATACTCAAAAATATATCGTTGACGATTCCTACTAGTCGTATCCCAGCCTTACTCATCATCCCGTTTACGTATAAAAATGAAAATAATATCTAAACTATTAAGTTTCGATAACAAAAGTTGTTATCGACTAGTTATTTTTTTAATTAGATAAATTTCTATTTTATAAGTTAAATAAATGTTTAATACCAATTAAAAATAATTTTAACACCCTTATACGTTATAAGGAATGGTCCTAAAAAGTAAATAATAACTAATAAATTAAGAAATATATATAACCCAAAGAAAAACCAAAAATATTTTTTACAATATTTTATTTATTATGATAGTAATCAAGTGACTTAGAATAAACCGATCTTCTTTTTCCTCACCTTAATCCCAACTACTTCGGGTCAGCCACCTTTATCCTACACTTCCACTTGACACGATCTCCCCATCATTTACGCTCACGTCAGCTGTCCTCAAATCGCATTCAATAGCATTCCTCCATCTCTTTTTTGGTCTTCGTCTACCTCTTCTTCCTTCAACGTTTATTTCTATAAATGTTCTTACAGCTTCCGATTCTTCTCTCCTCATAACATGACCAACCAAGTTTATTTTCTCTCATCTTATCCACGATTGACGCTACACCTATACTCCCTCTTATATGCACGTTCCTTATTCTATCTTTTCTAGTTACTCCACTCATCCGTCTAAGCAATCTCATCTCTGCTACACTCATTCTCTGCTCTACTTTCTTATCAACCGTTCAACACTGAACTATACATCATAGATGGCCTTATTACAGTCTTGTAGAATTTACCTTTCAGCCTCATTGGAATTCTTTTATCGCATAAGACGCCAAACGCTTCTCTCCACTTCAACCACCCGCACTTAATTCTGTGTCTTACATCTTCGTCAATACCACCACTCTTTTGCACAACTGACCCTAAATATTTAAAACCCTCCACCTCTCCAATCACGTCCTCGCTTATTGTCAACTCAACTCCTCATTTCACCTACCTCGTGTTCTCCTTTGTCAAACTCGTATTCTATATACTCTGTTTTACTTCTACTTATTCTTAAACCCTTTTCTTCAAGAGCTGATCTCCATACCTCTAACCTTTGATTAATTTCCTCCCTATTTTCTCCTATTAACACTACTATATCGTCAGCAAACAACATGCACCACGGCACCTCTCCTTGTATTTCTCTAGTAATTTCATCCATCACTATAGAAAATAAGGGCTTAAAGCAGAACCTTGTTGCACTCTTACTCTTACCCGAAAACCTTCTGATACTACTCCTACGCTTTTTACCCTGGTACAAGTGCCATCATACATATACTTAGAATAAATCGATCTCTCTGTATGTATACAATAATTAAATTCATATTATAAATGTACATATATTTCTTTATATAATTTTTACTAGCAAAATTAAAATCGAAAAATAGAGTATTAGTCCTTAATCATTATTAATATTTTTGGTAGTATAAAAATTTGTTAAACACTCTATTATGAAAGGACAAGTAAAATTAGCCCCTCAAAAATTTACCCTAGTATACTAGGATAAAAAACACAGAATAATAATAAATATTAATATTATAAGACTATAGTCTTATATGAACATGTATTTCACTGATTATAATCAATAATTAACAATAATTATTGTTGCTTATTTTTATGTTTTTTAGCGCTGAAAGATCCAAGCCTTGGTAAAGATCTTAATTGTTAATCCACTAGTAATTTAAATGTTTTCTAAGAATATCAACTAATTTATTGAGTTTTTGACTGATTAATGAATTTTAATGTTATATAATTCAAAATAATACCAAAGAAATCGCATACTACTTATGTTACAGTCTGATGACATTCAATAGATATCGCGTTAATATTATAACAAAAAACAGGTGAAGGGAGTTTCAAAAGGGTTCCTGAAATGCTTGAAAGAAGAGTACGGCAATATTAAATATACACGCTGTCAAGTATGTAGAGAGCTAACATTTTTTTATTGCAGAAATAGAGGGTCCAAATGACCCTTTTGATCTGTACGTATAAGTAAAGGATCCCCAAGTCCCCACAACTTGTAACACTACTTCACCACTTCACCGGACCAATATTGAAGTTAATAGATTACGCGCCGGTCCACAACCCCTAGTAACACCGCCCTTTACTCGTTGGCGTGTTTAAGTTGTAATAAAAATTCTTCAGAAAGGGCGATCCAATTTCTAGCATCCGTCCATGGCACTCCATACTTTTCTCTTGTTGCAGATACATCGCATTCTATGGGACTCGAATGATCCATACGTTATGTTCCGATTTTATTGAATCGAATCTTGTCCACCATAGTCCCTTAGGGTAAACCACTTTTATGCTCATCGTGTGTGCCTAATGTAATAATATGCATTTGTATTCACTGTGCAGAATTATCATTGATGTTTTGTTATTCTATTATGAGGTCGTACAACTTATCACATTTCGATTTTAATAAAATTACAAATAATAGAAACTATTAGAATAGCTAAATATATAACAAATTGCTATCACTGGGTTCACAAACAATTAAACTGGCTTAGTAATTATTAAATTCTTATTCCTACATTAACAATATTTATGTGCCAACTAAATTTATAAATCTATAAAACAAAAGCCTTTCTTTTAATAACAGTTATGATATTTTGGAATTAAAATCTATGAGATTCATTTTTGTCAATATTTATGGCATTTATAGTTCAAACTAGTATCGGCCTGGCCTATCTTAATACCTGGACAATCACCGGAGGCTCTCAATTTTTTTTTTCTTTAATAAAAACCTGTATGTTATGTTTTTAGCGAACTGGAAGTTACACGTCGAAGGCCCAAACATAACACTGATTCAAACTATTAACTATGCCTAAAATTTATTTTTATATTTAGTTGATTTACTATATGTTGCACATACATATTTTACAGAGAAATTTTTTTTCTGGATTATGAATAAAATTTGACTGGTGAAAAATTTAACTAAGAAAATGTACATTTATATAAAAAACTGTTTGTGTTTAATTTTACGGCTTGACAAATGAAATTTGTTTGTAAAATATTTTCGTCGAAAATTAGGCGTCAGTTAAAAAAGTGTTATAAAGATAAATTACAATAAAACTCTTTTCTTGACATTATATTAAAACAAAAAGAAAATTTGCTACAACATTGGTAGTGTTGTAAATATTTTTTTATATAAAAGATGTAAACAATTTCAAATATGTTTATTATTTGAAAATAGGAAGGTGTTTGTAATATTTAGTTAGTTTTTGTTTATTTTTAATTATATTTGCTTGTATATATTTATTAATTTCGGGTTCTCATCTCCAAAAATATATCACCATGAAAAAATGATTTCTTCGTATACATAATTCAAAAATTGAATAATAAATCTAATTCAGTTGTATGGTTTGCTCACACAATCTTTTTTACACGAATATATTTACAAGCATGTGTTTTCGACATGTGTTACTAGGTAGTCCATATTAAAAGTATTAATAAAAAATTTTGCTATCGAATAACAAATTAAATTAACGTGAATTATTATTCGTACTTGTATTTTACAGTTGATTCATGTAATCATACTGTCTGCATATTGTAATAATAATTTATAATGTGATTTGTGTCATGAATTTAATCATAAGACAGCTTGGCGACGCTTTACTACCGTAAAAGAAAGATAATAACAGAGTAAGTAATTGCCGTAGTGGATTTTATTTAACTGATTTGCATTGAGCTTATAAAAAAAAACAAGTGACTAAACAGCATAGTATAATTTTTATCGGTCCCGTCATTGTCACCACGTCAGTCCTGAAAATTTCATTATTAAAAAAATAATAACGAAATAAAAAAAACTATTGGCTATATCTCCATTGAAATAAAGAATAGCGTGTCGTTGAGTTTTAATTTCAATCGTGACTTCGACAAAGGGACCTACTTGGTCCGTTTGACAAACGATGCGTTCGATGATTTTATTAATCGTTTGTACTTTAGGGTCAAGTGTAGCGATCGAATCCGTGCAGCTGTTTTTTCCCCTGTTTGTCTTAACACCGCACACCAGTTTACATGCATGTAATCGAATATCAAGTGTAACGATGTAAAAATTAAATAAAACACTATACGAGGCAACTCCCCGCATTGTGTTGTGGGTGTATAATACTAATACAATGCGTGGTCACGCCTACATAGATCGAGATGACTATGGCCATGGAAAATCTGTTCATGTTTTTTGTGGTTTTTTCCTCCAAAAAAAAAAAAAAATTCAAACAAACATTTCATATTGCTGTTTTAACTTTTAAAGAGGTGTAAATAGTTAAACGGTAAAATTTTTCAGCACTCAATTAAATGTTTTTGGACAGTTCCAGGCTATAGTAACGCTGTGAAAAGCAAGAATTTTATAATTAAGACCAACGCCGCTAACTCGTGAAATCTTTCATGCAAGAAGAGTAGTAGTAGTGCATTGCAAAGTTGTAAAATAGCGAGAGACTGAATCGCAGACAGAATGTACAGCAAACATAATCAGTCGGGTATATAGTACATACTTAAAAATGTATACGAAGAACGGGAAAAGGAAATTGATGTACACAATCCACAGTTTCAAAGGCGCCTTCAAGATGGCTCTTAATTACATCACTTGGAAATTTATAACAGTTTTCAGATTTTTCTTCAGAGAATTTGAAAAAGTTTTACTTCATAACCGCCTTTATATATTTATTTAATTAAAAAACATTCGTTCACCTTTTTTCAATAACCTTGCTTAAGGCTGTAGAAAATGCTATCCTTTTAATAAATATAAATGTAATTTGTAAATTAACTTAACACATATTTTTTGTTACTTATTATCTTTTTTTTTTTGGTCCATCAACTCTACATATACTTTTTGCTTAATATAGAGCTCAAATCATTTTTAAACTATTTTAATTTATTTATTTTTAAATATAATCGCTATTTATAATATATAGCTATATTCCTTTGTACTTACAAGAGTAGTTTTCATTCACTATTACAGCAATTAATAATATTATTTGTACTAAATGTCCAAAAATATTACTTATATAAAAGCGCTGATACTAATTATATACAAAAATAAAAACAAAGAGGTCATTGTCCCGTTTTAAGTACATTATCTCAAAATATATTACAATATTTAACAGTTTAAGGACTACTTTAAAACTGATAACCCATCTTTTAACATTGCAAGTTATAAGAAACAAAAAAATCAGACTTCAATAAAGCGAATTAATAAATTAATCGCTTACAAAACAATCGTACAACAATAGGAAGCTAAAATTGGCCGGAATGTTTTTCTAAAATATCTGATGACGAAATTCTCTTCTCGTGGATC
The DNA here is from genome assembly GCF_025091365.1 of Daktulosphaira vitifoliae. Lineage (NCBI taxonomy): Eukaryota > Metazoa > Arthropoda > Insecta > Hemiptera > Phylloxeridae > Daktulosphaira > Daktulosphaira vitifoliae. The sequence goes on along the minus strand of NW_026099575.1, from coordinate 15,049,575 downwards.
TGAACGGACGCGAGTATGTGTCTCTGTGTACACACACTCGAGTTTTTGACTGTTAATTTACGAGTACACGTCATCCGGTTTCCGGATACAATACATCATTGGCTGTGTCATAATTTATGTCGTGTGAAATCGACTGAGCGGGTTGTGCGCGACAAGTACTGCACGTGAACAGATCTCGCTCGATTCGGCTGAATTATACCTTACAGTCTACTTAAACTCCACACAACGATTTTTAAAAATAGTTTTATTTATTGTATTAAAAAATATCAGTAAGCGAATATATGCTGTGTACAATAGAGACGTTTCTATACAAACATAGACATGATTGCAGATTTATAGAAGTGCGTCCGACGGAAGAGCAAAGCCTCCGATTCACTTGACCTCGCACTTTAAATATCCTCGTATGCACGAAAAACAAAGAAAAGATCTTTTACAAAAAAAAATTTAAAAAACGTTTTTTCACTGGATTCTGCAATTTCTATATGGAAATAATGTAAATAATTAAAGAAAAAACAAAATGCTAGAAAACTAAGAAAAAAGCTGTAAGTTGGTACAGTGACCTAAGTATGAAAATTCGGTCCCAATACAAAAAATATTTAAGTCCCATTTCTAATTTGGTTGAAATTTTAAAAATAAAAATTGGTGTTCTGAAAGATCTCCTGAATTTAATGGCTCTAATACAACCCATTTTGCATATTTCCCTATTTAAGTAACTGGTACGATATTATTTATGATTTTTCAATGAAAAAAATAGTATATTATAAAAAAAATATGATAAAGTAGCTCACAAATTGATTTTTACTTTAAAAATATTATTACGAAATTTTCGAGAATAAATCTAACACAATTTTATTTATTGAAATTGTTTCGATTGGTGTTCAAAAATTGAATAAAATAACCTAAATAAATACATCGATCGATAACAACTAGTGTACATACATTTATTTTTAAACTATTCAATTCTTCATATTATAGCACGTATTTATAATAAAATATATTTCATTTATTTTGGAGTAATATTAAAAAATTTCGATACTTAATGTTACTAGTTTATCTAACAAAGTACATTAACGTACACAAAGAATATCATTAAAAATTAAAAAAACATTCACTTGCGTGTCGCACAGACGATTAACGCGCAGCAATGACAAAAATGCAGTACGACTTGCTTTTTCTCGTCCACCCCTTTCGATTTTTCTTCACTATTTTTTTTTATTCATTTTTCAAATAAATTTCATTGTAATTTTACATAGTTTAAGTTAAAATAAACGGATCCGTGGTGGGTCGATGCCAAGAGCGACTTAGTTAATGGGCCGATTAATTGAGCGCCGACAATGTGCCGCGGGGTGCCGGTGAAAAACGACTTGGGAACGATTTCAGTTGCAAGTAGCCGTATAATTACATTTATGCAGAAGCGCATTGTAATTTGCTCCAGGAAGTAAAATCATTGCTTATTAATATCATTTATTTTAATGTAGCTACTCCTTTTATTTCAAACTTTGGTCTTTAGCTTACTAAGAAATCAACAACAATTTCGCCTAGATTAAATAAATTAACCTAAATAATAAATTTACACTAAAATGTAGTATATATCGTCATATAATGTATAATTTTTAAAAAGTCACAATACATATTTACAGAATATTTCAGACCTAACTGACAACAATTATAACTTTTGATACAATTTTTAGCTTCGATGCGAAGCTGTGAAGGTATTAATTTTACTATGATGTGTTTATTTTTTTTTTTTTTTATGTCTGTTGCCACTTTTTCTCAGCTCTCACTGGACCGATTTCTTTCAATAATACGTCAAAAGATCACAAAT